>NW_026946419.1:0-220983 GCF_033847375.1 Trichoderma aggressivum f. europaeum | reverse complement strand
CCCCCCCCCCGCGACTTGTTCTACGCGTTTGGCATGCCAAATTGTCGAGGTACCATGATGGGGTTGTGCTTGGAAAACATCGGGTACTCAAAAAAAGTCGGGCTGGACGGATATGGCCAAGGTGGCCTTATCACGCATTACTTTGGCAAATATTTATACCTAATTCACGCGCTATGATCTGATGAGAATGGCGCAATAATAACGACGGACCTAATACGACAATTAATTAATACATGTTTATATATGAGCAACACGGCGCCGTAGACGTCGAGACTTTTTAGTTGGAGATGCTGTGATGCGTAGGGAGTTTCTCCGAGCAGGTAGGCGCTTCATTCCCATAAGAGTATAGAGGCGTATTGTGCAGTAAGCGGCATTGTTATGGAGACTTTGAACGTCCAAGTAAACATTTGATGGGAACGCCTATTCAGCACCCCGAGCTGTCCAGTATCCCGTGTCACAGATACTATCGAATACTAGAATTTTTTTTATTAAAGTAAAGTAGTAAATTTGGTGTTTTTAATAAATGAAACATAGCCATTATCGCAAATGCTCGAGAGATGCAATCATAGTAGTAACTACGGTACTAAAGGAATATAGCTATAGTACCCAGTAGAAAGTAATAATAGCAGCATATAGATACTAAAAGAAGTCAACTGAATATTTTCAAGTTGCTGTTAAAGCGAATTTCTATTAATAAACAAACAGCTTTCCGGTTCCAATGCTCAAACTTGACGCAATCGCTAGAGTTTGCATAGCCAACTTGGGGTGCTGAATAGCTAAGGTACTAGGCACTCCCTTCCGATTCCCATAAGAAGTATAGAGGCCCGAGTTTATGCAGTAGGTGGCTTTGTTATGGAGACTTTTGACCATCCAAGTAAGCATTTGATTGCAAGTGTGCCTCCAAAAGAGCCTCACGGCAGAGCCCCACCGCAGCAATTCTTATACTCGGAGTGCGTTTGACTCGGCGGCCTCGCCACAGCACAACACAAGCAAGCTTCTTGCCGCAGTAGACAGCAGGTTTTGAAGGCGAAACACTTACAGTACAGACAAGCCTGGCAATGTGTCGGACGGCCAAAGACACAACTTGGATGCTGATCACCGCTTGCACAGTGAACCAAAGTTACCCTGTACGTCACTTTACAGGGCATCGGCGAATAGAATGTCGGGCGGGGAAGCGCATACAAGACAGAGCCCGCGGTGTTCACAATTACATAGCACTCCAAGAGACCAACTAGAGCAAGCCGCATGATTCGTCGATTTCCTGTGTTGTGTCGCATGAGGATGTGGTGGTCCGAGAATGGGGGGCACATCGACGTCTGGGCAATGTCGGTCTCAGTTTCACAGCTGCTAGTTGTAGCAGGCGAGCCAACTCAATCGGCCACAGCTCGAAGCCTTGACAGGCACCGGACACGGGATCAAGTCTAGCTCTCCGCATCCAGCGAAACTCCCATAGAACCCCCATGCACAGCCCTGTCAGATATACTTGCACACGCATCCGAAGCGGCGTTTATGGCTATGGCTATTTAGGCATCTCGAGCTCTTGGTTGGGCACGAGTGGCAACGAGGCTTCAGGCCAGGTATTTACAGGTACTTACAGGTACCCAGCAGGCAGTTATAGCACTCGGGACCCCTCAAAGCGGGCCGCCAGGCCGCCGGGCTAGAATAAAACAGCCCAGACCCCACCACGATGTCATTTGATGGCCTCGGGATCGTCTTGAAGCAAAGCACCGCTGACGTCTGGTGGGTTTTCTGCCAAACCCATCCTGACCCTCGTCTTCCACCAAGATTGTTTGTTTACTCCTCAGAGGCACGCTGCTGTGGGTTTTTGCCAGCTTGGCCTGCGGACCTCTGCCTCATCATTGGATCTCGATACGTGCTCTTGTCCAAGCTCCATCGCGGGTCCTGCGACGCAGCTCACATTGGGCCTCTGGCCGACCAATTTCGGCGCGTCGCATTCACGCCCTGGCCTGGCATCCAACAGAGCCTGTCGCAGGCCTCTTTACCCTGGCGATCTAGGATATAGCTTCTAGCGACGGGTCAAGATGAGCAACTCTCTCGACATACATGATATGCTCCAGACGGGCTTCTTCACCACGTCAAGAGCAAGGCATGGCCATTCGTACGTACTGCCCTGATCCATGGCTACCTTCTTGCACCTCATTTGGAAACAGATAATGACCGTGTTGATCCACAAAGAGCATCCGTCGATTCATCGACGCGCCCTGGGCGCCTATACGAGTCGACTGAGCCACCTGTGTCTCGTGTAGCGCCTCGATACTACGACGACATTCCCTATCGGCGCCGCTCGCCGCTGCCCCCGCCCACTGTCGAAGATGAAGCTGAGTCAATCGCCAAGGAATTCCGCGGCCGCGTCGAACCTGTCTGGGAAGAAGAGCCCCAATCAAGAGGAGAAGTTGACCAGCAGCCACTCATGCTCGAAGTCCATGAGTACAACCCTGAACGTCGCTTTGTTATTGTACCAGGGACGGCCAAGCCGAGCGCTTCGGAGAGTGCGACTGATGACAGCGCATCCAGAGACAAGCTCCGCCAGGAGAAGGAAAAGAAGAAAGAGCGGAAGAAGGCATCTGCGTCTCCTTCGCCTGAGGCATATACCCGAAGAACCAACGAACCTGAAAAGAAGGACTCCGATCGCCTTGACGACACTGTTCCCAGGTTAGAAAGACGTAGGAGCAGGCAAGATTTGCCTCGGCTGGAGACAGACATAGACGAGGACCGGGTACCAAGTCACCACCGGAGCAAATCTGCTGCTAGTGGCATCCGCCCAGAATTCTCGCAGTCATATCGCAAGTATGGGGAGGAATATCTTTCGCCGCAGGTAACAAAGCATGGGTCGAGTGGTCGAGATAAGACATATCATGGATATGGCCAGCCGCCCACCCAGAGTAGCGTCAGTCTGGGAGAGTCGAATGACAAGAGGCGGGACGACGACAAGTACCACAGACGAAGCGCGACAGTGTCGGCGGAGAGGCCAAACTCAAGCTTCGAACCATTCCGAAGACCTACCTCGAACGACCGCGTCAATGGACCTCGGCCTCTAGACGGTAACCGACCGCCACGGGATGATTTGAGAGAAGGGGCTTATGCGGCCTATATGCCAGCGGTCGTCGAAAACTTGAGGGCTCCGTCCCCATCCAAGCCTAAGGGCCAGAATTCTCCACGGGATGAAGCGTTTAGTACGTCTTATAGGAGAGAAAACCCCGTCATCATTGAGGATGACCGCGCGTCTATTGCATCGTCGCGCAGAGGCGATGCAAGCGGTCATAACTCTCGCTCTCCGTCCAGAGTCCCTACCATGCCCATACCGGCGACGAACTCAGCCGAGCCACCAGAGGACTGGGCACCGAACCGACGGGTTTCCACTACCTTCCCCATCAGCCGCGACAAGACTACACTGGAAAATCGGACTCCCCCGACGATTTACCTTCCTTATCCAGATGATGACGATGCCATTGTTGCTTGGCCAGAGACATCCGCAGAGGGCGACGATATGCGACAGGCACAAGCGATGAGCGCGTCGGCTGTCTTGATGCCTCCCATCCCTCAAGTTGACGACGAGCTTGTCGCACCGGATGATAAGTCTGTTAGATCACCAACCCCCAAAGAGCCACCTGTGGTGACGAAGCCTTGGCAGCCTCCCCCCTTTGACCCCAGCAAATCGGGGGTGCGCCCAGACCAAACAGTTGGGTCATACCGGCGCTATTCCGAGACAAAAGGTCACGAAGGGCAATCTGATCTTCCAAAGATACCAGAATGCAAGCGCACGGAGCCGGTGGCAGGCAAGATGGATTGGCTTACGCTTCCCCGGACGGATTTCAACATTTGTCCTGATTGCTACGGCACCGTGTTTGCAGAAACCCAGTTTCGAACTCACTTTCACCCGGTGTTGCGGTCGACTAGCACCGCCATCGCATGCGATTTCGGCTCATCCCCATGGTATCGGATTGCCTGGCTACTCACGCTGAAACACAAGGTGCCAGACCTGCAATTGTTCCATGCTCTGGCAAACGTCATGATGGAATCTCGCGATTATCCGTGTCCCCTGGAACGAAAGGTAACACGAGTCTGGTATTCAGTCAAAGACCCTTACACGAGGCGGCCAGTACCCGAGTTTGCGGTATGCTACCAATGTGCGAAGACCGTGGAGACTTTGTTCCCAAACCTCACCGGCGTTTTCATCCCGCTCGATTCTCGAGGCGAGCCCACACGAAACGTGTGCTCTCTTCACTTCACACCCCAAAGAAAGCAGTTTGTACTCTTCTTTGACGCATTTGAAACCACATCCGACAAGGGCTATGTGACCAACAAAAAGCCAGACCTCGGCGATTTGTCCATGATGCTTACACGGCTGAGCACTCTGAATGAGTGTCGCGAAGACCGCCGCGTGAGCGATGGATACTGGTACGTCATGGAGTATCTGCCAGACTTCACCGTTTGTGGAGAATGCTACGAAGATGTAGTTCGGCCTCAGCGCACGGACGACAATGTGATTGCTCAAAACTTTTACATGAAGCCCACGAAGCTGCCTGTTGCAACTTGCCAGCTCTACTCTCCTAGGATGAGGGAAGTTTTCAAGAGGGCCTGCAGGAATAAGGACCCCGAATACCTTGAGGGGAAAGTTCGAGAGAGGTTGAAGATTGAGAAGGACGTACACACCAAGTTTCTCGGTCTCGTCAGAGATAAGCGCAACAGCGCATGGACGGACGAACAGATTGACAAGCTGAGCAGGGAGTGGAAGAGATGGGAATAAACGGACAGGCAAAAAAAACTCCTTTCTTTTTCTTCTTTTTTGGGTACTTGATGCGCCTAAACATGCATAGCGAGATTCATATTACGAAGACGCCATGAATAGAGTAGCACAAAACATGATAACTATATGACATGATGACCATAGATGAAAATAAATCTTGGCTTGGATACTGAGGCTTGCAACTCTTGACGTGAAGCTTGTGACGACATTGTACTTGTAGCAGCGCCTCTGCGCCTTACTAAGCTGACGCACACCCCCAATAAGGCATAGACCAGATCCCGCTTGGATTTTGGAGGTCAGGGATAGAGTCACGTGAAGCACAATTCAACTCGCTAAGGTACGTACCCCACCACTTAGGGTCTCCGCCCACCAAAAATCCTCAGAAGGAAAATTCAGGTGAAATTTATCGCGGGTCCGCCAGAAACTTTCCATCCCCATCGCCAAATTCGACGCCCCGACGACCACGGTACGTTACGCTTTTACGCCTGACCCTGGAAACGGATTTGGCCTCTCTTTGAAATTGCTAACTCTTGTCCCTTCCATTAGGTCTCAAATCCTCCCGTCACAATGGCCTCCAGACCTACCGTTACGATCATCGGAAAGGATGGTGCTCCCTCTGGAGCTACCCACACCATTCCTGCCGTCTTCGCCAGCCCTATCCGACCGGATATCGTGAAGCAGGTTCACACTGGCATGGCCAAGAACAAGCGCCAGCCTTATTCCGTCAGCGAGAAGGCTGGTCACCAGACCTCTGCCGAGTCTTGGGGAACTGGTGAGTTTTTATGTGGTGGCCGTGGGAAGAATTTGAGATGGCAATCGAGATGGGAGGATTGGTGGGGAATCGGGAAAAATTTCTCCCTTTCTCTCTATCGTCAACCCATGTTGAAATGCTATTCTCAACACCATGCGAAATATCAGTATGGACCGTGGCTGACTGGATTTGAATTGCTTAGGTCGTGCTGTTGCCCGTATCCCCCGTGTCTCTGGTTCCGGTACCCACCGTGCTGGTCAGGCCGCCTTTGGTAACATGTGCCGATCTGGTCGCATGTTCGCCCCTACCAAGATCTGGCGCAAGTGGCACGTCAAGGTCAACCAGGGCCAGAAGTCAGTCAATTCTTGTTTTCTGGGGGAAAATCCCCAGAATCTTGCTATTTTTGGGAGCTATGGAATAACTAACATGGAAAAAAAACTTGTAGGCGATATGCTACCTGCTCCGCCCTGGCTGCCTCTGCCTCCGCTCCTCTCCTGCTCGCCCGTGGCCACCAGGTCATGACCATCCCCGAGGTTCCCCTGGTTGTCGACTCTGCTCTCGTTGAGGGCAGCTCCGTCGCCCGCACTGCTGCCGCCCTCGCCCTCCTCAAGGCCGTCGGCGCCGGTGCCGAGCTCGAGAAGGTCAAGGGCTCCAAGAAGCTCCGCGCCGGTAAGGGCAAGCTCCGTGGCCGCCGCCACCGCCAGCGCCGTGGTCCTCTGATTGTCTACAACCCCGAGGTCGATGGCAAGGAGCTCGTCAAGGGATTCCGCAACATCCCCGGCGTTGAGACCTCACCCGTCTCTGCCCTCAACCTCCTCCAGCTCGCCCCTGGTGGTCACCTCGGCCGATTCGTCATCTGGACCTCTGCCGCCTTCAAGGCCCTTGACGAGATCTACGGCACCACCACCACCGCCTCTACCCACAAGAAGGACTTCCTCCTGCCTTCCAACGTTGTTTCCCAGGCCGACCTTACTCGTCTGATCAACAGCAGCGAAATCCAGAGCTCCCTCAACGCTCCCAAGGGCGACGCTGTGACCCGACGATCTGCCGTCCAGAAGAAGAACCCCCTGCGCAACAAGCAGGTTCTTCTGCGCCTGAACCCCTACGCGAAGGTCTTCGCTGCGGAGTCTCAGAAGAAGCAGGCATAAATTCTCTGACTTTCTGGGTGTGCAGCAAGTCTAAAACTTTGGTTTTTCGGAGGAGGGTTATATCATGGTTTCATATCGAGGCGTAACGGCTTCTGGAAGGTTGAGCTCTTTGAATGAAAAGAACGAAAAGAGATTTGACTATTAACAGCGTGTGTCTTTTTAAACAATGTGATTTATACGAATCATCGCCGTTTTGATGATTTATGGCCATTTATTTCCCTCCCAACGTTGATAGACCGTGCATGCTGTATCAAGTTACCCAAGGAGTGTGTGGTTGTCAGTGATGTCTGACGGGGCACAAAGGACGAGCTTTTACACAAATCAAAATTCTTTATTTATATCCCCTGATATCTAACATTTTCCCTTCTCTCTCATGTCTAATCATATGTTATTTCTACTCACTCCTTGCCCGGCTCATAGCGGAAGCCAAGCTCGGCCAGCGTCTTGGCTTTACATCCCTCGGCTTCAAACTTGATCTTGGCCTCCATAGCAATGGATCTCTGCCAGAAAAGCTCGCCACCCCATCGCGGCGGCTCCTTGCCAACGTGTTTCGCCCTTTTTATCCACTCATAAAACTCGTTGATGTGCTTGCCGTCATCTCCCAGCTCCGGATACGTGTGCAACGCCTCGCCCCGTCTCTCTTCCAGCTCTCTACTCCACCGCTGCATTTCTTCGTTGGAGGGCAGCTCCAGCGCGTTGGACCACACCGCCGAGAACGCCGCAGCTTGCGCTTCCGCCAATGGCCACGGAACGGATTTCATGTTGAGCGCCGGGAAAACCATCGTCGGGTGTTGGATGAGGAATGTGTGCTGGTACAGCCCGTGGACGCCCCGCCCGGAGGTGATGATCTTGTGGTTGAGGTTCGGGAGGAAAGGATAGCCGAACAAGAAGCCCGTGCAAAAAACGATGTGGTGTATATCCCTTTCTACGCTTCCGTCTTTGAAAAGGACTCCGCGCTGGTCTGGCAGGAATTCGACGATTTCGGGGACTTCCTCGCACCCAATGTGGGCGAGTTTGTCGGGCGATGTTGCGTGTCTTACTGACAAGAGCGTCTTGCCGGCGACTTGGTTGATCTGGAGTGCAACGTCGAGACCCGAGGGCCCATTGCCGACGACGACGACCTTCTTCCCTTTGAAGACGTCGTTCTTCCGATACTGCTTCGAGTGGGTGATGATGGAGGGGTGGGCGGTTTTGAAGTCTTCAATCTTCTTGATGGCCGGTATGAAGGGCACGGAGTAGTGCCCGTTTGCAACGACGACGGCGTCATACGTCTCGCGAACAACCTCGCCGTCATTCAGCGTTGACACAGCCTCCAGATGCCACTGATCTCTGCCATCCGTACTTTCCAAATCGATCCGCGTCACTTGATGACAGAACCTGATGAGATGCCTCAAATCCTCGGCATACCGGACGAGATACTCCTGAATCTCCTCCCTCTTGGGAAACACCCAAGCATCGCTCGGAAACCCCCTATCGTGGAACCGCATCAAGCACCCCGGGATGTTGGCGTGCAGCCGCTCGTACATGGGCGACGGAAACACCGGAGCCGGCGCCCCCTCGGGCCAGACGGCCGGCTCCGGGCCCCAGAGGGGATCCTGCTGCGGCACGGGCACGTCCTTTGGGGGCAGGCCGCTGTAGAGCCAGACGCCGCCGACTTGGTGCTGCTGCTCGAAGACGGTGATGGAGTCGAATGCGCCCTGGGCCTGGAGGTAGCGGGCGGCGGCCAGACCGGCCGGGCCGGCGCCTATGACGGCGACTCTCTTGACGTGCAAGTTGTTTGCCGGCACGGAGCTGGCGGCGCTAAGAGTCGATCCCATGCTACCTATGTACAATGTATAATGTGCGTGTAAAATCAAACGTGTCAATGCTGTATCGATACTGCGGTATTCTCCTGGTCTCTCTACTAGGCAACCCGTCCCTTGGCCACTCTCACTCCCTGCGGCCCGAATTTTTTTCGGTCGGCCGGATGGGCATCTCTATGGCATTTATAGCACTTTATGGTGGCATGAGAACATGCCGAGCTCGGATGATGTCAGTCTAGATAGGCGGGCCAAGTGTGCCGGCATACCCTGATTTGGCAGTGGGACACACCGCCTTCCCCTCCCGGCTTTTGACACACCCGTTTAGCTATCATTAGCAGCTTCTCTACGGAGTACACGTTAGTATTTTGCCGTGACTCCAGGTCGGTTTCTTATATGGAATTGATTGCAACTAACAATGTCACCAGAAAGCCCGGTCTCTGTTGAAATACAAGTATTACTACCTAGGTAGGTTAGTAGCTTCTCTAAGACAGAGTCGTGGTATTGCTTCCATAATCACATCACTAACCACTTATTCCCTCCATCCCAACCAGCTCGTGATCCAACTTTGAGTCCTTATTAGTAGAGTAGAGAGGCTGGCTACCTAACCTACAGCAACAAACACACGAACAATTTACTCACATGAACCTCAAAATCTTCTCATTATGATAAAGGATCTACTGCACAAATTCATGTTTTAAAGACATCTATTTAGACAGGTTATGGAAAGCTGGCCGTTTTAAAGGCATACACTCTCCCAATAGCACGATTCCCTTCATGATATCAAGTCCACCCCGACAATAATCAGCTGCTACCTATCAAAGTGCTTTTGAGCCAACCTGCTCTACCAAGTATATCGATCATGGCTCTACACCATCCAAGGGGACAACTCCAGGCAAGGGCCACGGCGCCTGAACTATATGCGGACTGACAAGTGGCGCCAAAGCGATGTCGCTCACCATCGTCGCGATTTCAGCTCAGAGCATCGAGTTGATCGCGGTGATGGCCAGTCCGGTACCAGCAATCACCCACATCTCAATGTTCTCCGCCCGGCCAACCACGCCGTTTGATTTGCTTGTGCTCGTTGCCGTCTGCTGAGGACCACTCGAAGCTGCCTTTGAGCCGGTTGTCGCAGTAGCAGTTGCTTTAGCCCAAGAGCCAGTCGTAGGGTGCGCTTCCTCATAACATCCAGCGAATACCAAAGTGCTGTTGAGCCATCCAGGTCCTCCAGGCATATCATACATAGCTTGGTACCATCCAACAGGGCAGCTCCGGGCGAGAGACACGGCAGCTGAGCTTTTTGATGACCACCATGATGATGCTGAGCTGCAGTAGGATGAAAAGCTAGACAGGAGAGACGAGGCAGCGACGGTGGAAAAGCGGCACCAGAGCGAGGACGCGGGAAATGTGCACTCTGGCAAGCCGTAAATGTCGGTTTGAGTAGGCTTGCAGTCTTTTTGCAACACGTCGCCGTACGATTGAATGGCAGTCAGGAGAGCTCCCGTGGGCTTGGGGGGGTCAAAGTATTGCGGCAGCATCTCAGTGGTTCACTGCCATGGCTCACTTGTGATGGTGGGCGGCTTGTTTGGCAAGAGTGTATCTTGCAAGGAGGCCAAGGAGCAGCTCGCAAAAAGGAGGATGGCTGAAGTCGCTGGCTTCGCTGCCTGAAATGTTGTGGACTTGCGTGCAAACATTCTGGGCCCTTGTGTGACGGAATACCTTAGTAGTACTGCATGTACATGCATGTTACTCGGACGAGAGGCATCTTGGCGCCACGGCAGCAATCTTACTTGTTCTCCATCGAAACTAATGCCTATATACTTGCATCATCGGGATAGTGTTCCTCTAGGGCCTTTTGTATCGCTTTTAGACAATCCTCCTTGCGATATCTGCCCGTGTCCGGCCAACCATGCTCCTTATAGACACTCTGTACCAATTCTCTCATCCCAGCAGATCCAGGCCAAAGCCTAGTATAGACATCCACAACTACCCGATGGTTAAGTGGAATGAACTGAAGCTCGCGGAACTGGTCCTTGAGCATCTCAAAGAAACCCGACACGGCCCATGCGGTGCACTCTCCACGCCATTCAGCTTGGGCCTCGTCCTCTTCGTAATCGTATGGGTCATCCTCAACCCTCTCTCGGGAAGGGCTGTGCCTAATTTCCCCGGGGCATTCGTACCATAGGACAATGCCGAGCTCCGTATCAAGTAAAAAGACCTCCCGTGAGCGATGCGTGAGACCGATGACGTGAGGAGGAATGACTTCAAACAGAGACGCGCTTTCGGAAGCCACCTTCCGGGGTTCTGCTTGCGACGGGTCGCGGCTCAAGAGACGGCCGATATCCTGCCAATCGGCAAAATAGGAATACCCTGCTGACTGAGCCCAGTCCATGTCGTTGTCCGGCTCTCGTATGTATGGTAGACGGCGGAGTAGTGAGATCACTTCGTCTGTCTTGCCCAGGCCTTGCATGGTTGAGGTCGTAATATCCGGCCATCCCTCTGCAGGGGGTTCAATGACGTCCGGTTCGTCGAGGTACATGTTGGTCAAGAAGTTGTAGTACCCTCGGACTGCGGAGATGCACTCCTCGCGCGAGTAATAAATCTCGGAAAGTCGCGGCATTTTCAGTTCCTTGAGAGGTCGAATTGAGAGAGGAGAATCTAGACCAGGTGAAGAGGAGATGTTGGTTTGAAGTTCTCAGCCGGCTCCCTTTGCCCCTTTTCAATTCACCAGCACCAACAAAAGAATGGGCCAATGAAAAGACGGGTGTTGTGTGACCAGATAACTTGGGGATACAAGCTTAATTTAAGTGTTCATGTTTTCTAGCCCCGGCAAAGCGCGTGGACGGCTCAAAACTTGATCCTGTAGGATTCTTTTTGTTCTGGTTGAGAGAGTATGTGAATGAATGAGCAGGAGAAGGAAAAAAGAAGAAGAAAAGATTGGAATGGTTTATAGGCCAGACTCGAGAGTTTTATATGAGAGAGTCTGTTGATGGATCAAGCCCTGGCTGAGCTGTTGAGCCTGCACCGACTAAAGCGGCGTTGGAATGTTCAATGTTGTTTGTTGGCTTGTTGGCGATAGTTTGTAGCTTGGCAGGACATCTTTCACCGCAACTGCGGATGCATACAAATATGTACTCGTATGCATACTGTAAAGACAACTGCGATGAGAACTTTCTTTTTGGCCATCACAAACAAACCGTCGCAAGCGTTTATATCGGCCCCGGCCTTGGCAAGCCGACTGTTGGTTCTGCCCTGAAAAGCCTGGCTGCGAACCTGCTGGGCAATGATTCCATCCCTGATGAAAGGAGACCTCGTTGACGTAGGCAATCTCGCTGATGTCAAGGTGCTGGACATTGGCGGCTCCAACAGCACTTTGAACGGCGCGAAAAACTCATCATTGGCATCCAGGGCGGCGTCTTGGATTTACAACAGAGACGAGCATACCGATAGCACGTTGGACAAGCGAGTGACTTGTCGTTACAAACAAATCAACTTTGGAGACAGCTGTGCGGCTCTGGCCGCTCGATGTGGCATATCGCCTGCTGATTTTTCAACGTTCAACCCCTCTACCAATCTTTGTTCTTCTCTTAAGCCGGGAGGCTATGTATGTATGCTGCTCATTCGGTACCCCATTCACACCCCCCAAGCCTCAGCCAAATCCTGATGGCACTTGCGCACCACATGTCATTGTCAACGGTGATTCTTGTGACGATCTGGCCAAGAAAAACAACATCACGACTGCTGATGTTGAAAAGTTCAACCAAGGCAAGACTTGGGCTTGGACAGCGTGTAAAGACATGCTTGTTGGTTATAACATGTGTCTGAGCACTGGCAGGGCGCCACTCCCACCTCCGCAAGCTGGTGCAGCGTGTGGCCCCTTAGTTGCTGGGACAAAACTTCCAGCAGACAACACCACTTCGATTGCGGAACTGAATCCATGCCCCCTCAAAGCATGCTGCAGCAACTGGGGGTTTTGCGGTATATTCCCCGCTCACTGTGACATACATGCTCCTCCAGGTGGTGGTCCTGGAACCAAGGAAAAGGGGTTTCAGAACACTTGTGTCTCAAACTGTGGTAACAAGATCAAATCAAATTCAGGCCCTCCTCCGAGATTTCAACGGATTGGCTATTACGAGGCATTTGGCCTTGATAGAGATTGCCTCTGGCTAGAGGCCAAAAATGCAAACACTGACGGCACTTACAGGCATATCCATTGGGGCTTCGCTACCATCGATTCGGCTACGTGGAAGCTCAAAATCAACGACACCAAAGGTCAATGGGCAGACTTTAAAAAGCTGCCCAATGTGAAGAAGATTGTGTCCATAGGTGGCTGGGCGTACTCGACCGAAGCAGCAACCTACAATATTATCCGACAAGCCATTACCACAAACAAGAATGCGTTTACTACGAATATTGCTCAGTTTGTCAAGGACGAAGGCATAGATGGCATTGACATTGACTGGGAGTATCCTGGTGTGAGTATTACCCTCCGTCTTGCACCCAATACGCTGTTGTTCACCCCCAGTCTCTAATCATTTTCGCGCATTAGGCACCGGATATTCTGGTTAACGGCCGGCCAATTGGTCAAAAGAGTGACGGTGCTGATTATCTTAGTTTTCTCACATTGCTAAAACAGAAGTTGGGCTCAGGAAAGTCCGTATCAATTGTAGCACCGGCTTCATATTGGTACCTAAAGGCCTTCCCCATTGACCGAATCAGTGCGGTCATCGACTATATTGTGTATATGACCTATGACTTGCACGGCCAATGGGATTATGGGAACACAAATGCGTTTGACATGTGCCCGTCAGGCAAATGCATTCGCAGTCATGGTGAGAGCCCATCTCCACGCGTGATTCATTCTGTTTTGCTAAATGTGGTAACAATAGTCAACATCACTGAGACCAGAAACTCTCTTGCGATGCGTAAGTACAACTGTCTTGTACTGCACCGCTAAATCAAAGTTGATTAACATGAGGTTATAGTCACCAAGGCTGGCGTGCCAAACAACAAGATCTTCGTCGGTGAAGCCAGCTATGGAAGAGCTTCCCATATGGCTGTGGATGGGTGCTGGGGACCAATGTGCGACTTCACCGGCACCAGACTTCAGTCTGATGCGAGACCTGGGCGATGCACCAAGGCACCAGGGTATCTTGCCTACGCAGAAATCAACGAGCTCATTAAGAACGGTCATAGTGATCAGGCATTCCGTGATGCAGGATCCGATTCGAACGTAATGCTTTACAAAGGTACTGACATTGAAAATCTACCTTATTTGTCTAAAGATGGCTCGACTCGACTCTAAGGCTAATGGTATTGTATTGCAGGGGACTACGTGAGCTATATGTCAACAGCATTGAAAGAGACAAGACGAACTGAATGGAAGGGGCTAAACTTTGCGGGAACCATAGACTGGGCCGTTGATCTGCAGTCTTTCACGGCAGACGACATGAACCATCCACCGGTGATACCGAAGCCTGGCGCTATTGGATGCGTCTCCGGAACAGACAAGACCATTAATTCCGGAGATATTTGTGAATTCGCATGTGGCCACGGTTTCTGCCAGGAATCTCTCTGTGTTTGTAGCACAAAAGGAGAGGTGGATAAACTTCCAACAGCATCCAAAATCGATGTTATGGCTTGGGATCCGGCTGACGTCGACCTGAACCGGCTCTGCAAATTCAGCTGCAAATATGGCTATTGTCCCCAAGATGTTTGCACAGGCGTTCCTAAAGCTGACGATGCAGAAATCGAAGAGGATGCCGGAGCGTATCACTACAACTACACGGATGCGAGATGGTAAAACGCTCACCTATGCCCCCATCTTCAAACAACCGCAGTACAGGGACGTGAGTGTCAACTCTTGTAAGCGGGTGTGTCAGGCAGCACTCGACGATGCAGAAAAAGAAGGCCGGACAAGCAACTATGGCTGTATTGGCAACTTCCCGACCGATCGGGATATTCCGTGGACAAGGCCTCCCGGAAAGGATTATGACATGGCGCCAGGACAGTGCTTCTGCGATAGTGTGCTCGTCAACGAGATCGCCGAGTTCGTCCTAGATGCGCTGCCCATTGTTGCTCAGGTACGTGTTTTTGGATGGCATTTTAGCTGAATGATTGACTCCAACTGCTTCAGATTGGGTGCTACCTTCTCATGTCCACCCTCAAACTTGTCCTTGACGTCGGTCTGGACTTGATCCCCGAAGTTGGGAAGCCTCTCGACGCCGGATTGGGTACGTATCCCCCAACATGCTACGTTTCACAGATTGGCTCACTGACTCTGTTCCTTTCCCCTTTTTAGATATGGCGATCACTGCGACTGAGATGGTGAAGTACATATATCCGCAAGACGAGGACCCTGCGGGCGCTTTTGAGTGGTGGTTGAGCCCATGTGGTGGTTCCGGGCTGGTGCCAGACGACATCAAGCAGATCTTCGACACTCTTAGCCAGGTAGCAGGCGGCGTTTCGAGTTTCAAACCCCCGAAAAACATCCCCAAAGGAAGCGGCAAGAAAGGTGACGACGGCAATCCGACAGATAGAGGAAAGCCTCGGCCCAACACTGGTGGCAGCGGAAAAGGCACGCCGACCAAGCAGACCCAGCGTCTGGGTCAGGGGAAGAACACGCTGCGCATACAATCCTGTGTCGGCGACAAGACAAAGACCACCGAGATTGTTGTCACCTCGCTCGACTACGCAGCCAATGCGAAGCCAACACAAGTGGCCAAGCATTGCGATGCTGCTTGGTCGCAGGCGTGCTATCATTACAGCTCAGCCATCCAGGTCAACCGCCAGTGGGCAACACTCACATGCCCGCAAGAGGCAGCGGCGACAAAACATCGTCTCGACGCCCGAGCGACGTCGGTTTGGTCGAGTCAGCACGCCGGAGAAGGCTGGCAAGATCGAGATGCTGCCGGACGCACATGGCAGAACTGCGACAGGGACGAGTACCCGCCAGCATATCTTCTGGGCGAGACGGACCCAGCCTATATCAACAGCGGATCGAACAGCAAAGGGCAGTTGGTTCGCTATGTGCCCAACACGCAGAATCCAAAGGCTGGTCAGATGTGGAAGGGCACATGCTTCGGTACTCCGGTACGCGCCTTGTCCGACAAGGTCTTGATGGACAGCGTGGCAAAGGCGCCTCAGTCCAAGAAGCAGAATATCCAAAAGGTAAACTTTGAGCAAACAATGGCGGAGATTGGTGTTGACACTCGCCCCGAGTTTACCATCTCGTCATGGGGTCCTCCAAGCAGTTCGGATGCCGGTCTGTCGGCCAATCCATGCTGGCCAAAGGGGATTGCTGCCGCCGACCCTGGGTTTGCTTTGCTCACATATGATCCTTATTATGGAGGCCGAGCGCCGGCGTACGACTACAAAGCCAAATATGTCAAAGGCTCAAACGGGTCTTGAAGGTCATTGTGTCGGGATGGCTGTATGGTGTTGGTGCTGTAGGAATGGTATAGGACTATGGCGACCTTCGTATTGAGAGAATACCAAACACATGTATAGCAAATATGTTTATAGCCTAGTTAATGAACAGAAAAATGGTAGAGAGACTGGGGAGATACCCGACATGCAGTGTTGAGACGCCTGTTTCATGTATACAGAGACGGGACACCTGAGAAACGTTGGACTCGCTCTGTGCCCGACGCCAAAGTGCAACGCCTTACCATAGCAGACTTCAGCCGCGTACTCCATCATAGGGAGTACATGTAGCACTCACCATTGCAACTCCACACCCTGGCAAGCAGCGGATTTGTGTCGCCAAGAGATTGGGCGAGAGCGGACAGGGCCGTGAATGCGATTGGTGGTGACCCCTTGGATGACGCAGGAGTTGGCGGCCGGATATGCGTGTAATATACAGCAATCTGCAGGATACTTGTTTCTTTTAGGTTTCTTCACAAGGTGACAAGGGATCAGTGCCAGCAATGACTGAGGATCGGGGGGCAATGCCTACCTACTCTTGCCCAAAGGATTCAGTCAACCAGGTGGCATTAATTGCTTTAGAAGCCTTGGGATGATGTCAGTTGAATAGATCACAACTTAGTACTACTACTAGGTAAGTACCTAGTAGTAACTGCAGCTAAACAAGTAGCTTCGGGTACATGTAATGTAGCTTCACTGCCAGGCCCTCGGCAGAACAGCAAGGCAGCTAGCTAGCTACACACCGCCTTCCCCTCCCGGCATCTGATTCACATGTACCGAGCAGCAGCTTCTTCCCAACTTCTTTAGGCGCATTTCTTTCCCACGCAAGCCACGCTACAGCTCACCACAGCAACTCCACCCCTGCAACCAGCAGATTTGTGTCGCGGAGAGATTGGGTGAGCTGCAGCCAAGCAGGACAGCGCAGTGAGGCGAGGAGAAAAAAAAAGTGACCACTGCAAGCACATCACCAAACAAACCCGAGCACAAATCAAATCGCAGACAACGCATCGGAAGGGGAGGAAAAAGAGGATCGTCTCCTTTTCGGGCCGCATCTTTTCTCCTTCTTCTTTGTCTCCTTTGTCTCGTTGCATCTACTTTACTTTGCTTATCATGAACCTCCTGCGATCCTCTTTTCACCACTGGCAGAGCCCCTCCACCACTAGATGACCGCGCACCAGTGAAGCCGTCAGCAATGGCAAAGGACAATATCCATCCAGATGTGCTGCGCAGCGCCGAGGCCACGCCCATCGCAAAGCTCAGCCCTGCCATCACCGACGCCGCTGCGCTCGTTGTCGAAGGCGTCGTCACCGTGACCTGGCCCTACAGCATCGTGAACAAGTCCATCGCCTTCATCCTCGCCGAGCGCGACCCCCTGCACCGACGCGACAAGGGCCAGCTGCGAGTCGAGTTCCATGGCGCTGCGGGCAAGGCGCTTGCGGCGACGAGCCTGGGAGGCGGCGACGAGGTGCGCCTGAGCTTGCACGGCGTTGCGTGGGAGGAGAACCAGGCGTGGGCGAAACACCCGGGTATTCTGGAGTGGCAGCTCAAGTTTTCCAAACGCTTGCTGCTGAAGATCAGGAGGGCAGATACGCAGGCGGTGGACACCATTGATGTTGATGCCGCGGATGAAGAGGAAGAACAAGAATTACTGCAGCAGCCTCGGGAGCCGAGCCCGACCCCGTCGATTGACATCGAGCGCACTCAATTCTCGAAACCGTTGCCGCCAACGCCGCTCTCTACGATACCCTCTAAACGATATGCGTACGAGCCACTCGGGCCCGGCGAGTATACCTCTCCCGCATTCATCAAGCGTGCAAGGGTCTCATATGGCTCGCTCTTTGAAGGCGGCTTTGACATATTCGATGAAGAAGAGCCTGTCAAAAGCGTCAAGAAGAAGAAGAAGAAGTCTCGGTTCAGTATGGGCCCGACATCTTGGCGATACGCCAGTCAATCACCTTCTCCCGAGGTGGAACAAGAGCAGCCGGCTGAAGAAGAAGAAGACGAAGCTGAACCCAAGCTTGATGATGTCGAGGAACCTGCGGCTGAAGAACAAATAACTACACGAGCTGAGACACCACCTCCTCAATCGCAGCCCGTCATGGTGGATCACGGATGCCAGACTAGAGAGATGAGCTCCAGCCCAACCAATGGTGTCCAAATTATTGCCGAATCCAAATCGACCGGTATTCTACTGCAACCCACGCCAACTCACCCCTGGAAGCATGTGGGAGTGGACCATGTGCTGCAAGAACCATCACCCCTCTCATTCGACTACGCAGCGTCCCACGATGTACCACCTTCAATACACGAGTCGGAGCCTTTCGGCCAACCTGAAATGCATTTGCCTCACGCTGGCTTTGATATGTCCATGGACATAGACCCCAGTCTCCAGCCACATCAAGCAGATACTCATAATCACGACCCCCACCTCGCATACAACACGACGGCGACTGAATTACAGCCGCCTCGCTCACAAGAACATGGGTTTCATGATGCTCATCTACACGATTTAGCTTGGGTTGCCGAGACGTTGGCGCCAGCTTATCCTACGGTGCCAGCACACAACGCACATGATTTCCCACAGGGAAGTTTTGATCGATCATCCTTTACTTTGAGAGCCAGCCCTTCCGATGAAACGCACACACTGGTGTCCGCCGGGCATCGCGTTACGGAAATGCATAGCTACGCCCAATTCGATGAAGCACGGAGGGTGTCATCCTCATCTTACCCACAACAAGATGGGGTGAAGCCTAGCAACAGTTATCCTGAGCGCTACGAAGAAGATACCGAGACTGCCACGGTAACCGCTACACTAGGCAGAGAAGGTAGATCCAGCCCTCCCCAAGAGGAATATAGTACAGATGAATCCGAAGAGGAAGAAGAGGAGGAAGAGGGCAGCCGACATCGCTACTATGACTGGAACACTGGCCGGATGCGAGAGGGATATCCTGAAGAAGAAGAACCTGACAACCAATATGCCGAATACGAAAACGACGAAGAAGAAGGGGAGGAGGATGAAGATGAAGAAGACGACGGGGAGGAGGGTTACGAAGAAGAAGTCGAGGATAACGCGACCGAATCTGAAGCCGAGTCAGAGTCTGAAGAAGAATCAGAGTCTGAACCAGAATCCCGAGTCTTTAATCATTTTACGCAACCCGCGCCACCGGCTCCGAGACCATTCATGTACATCTCAAAACCAGCCCCGGCTGCTCCAAAAGAGCCCGTTTTTATCAGCCTTTTGTCCGATTCGGAAGACGATGTCGACAATGCGCCTGCCACCACACAAGCTAAAAAGGAACCGAGCGAGGAGCCTCCACTTCACCAAGATGAAGTTCATGAGCCGCTAAGTGTTCATGAGCCGCTAAGTGAACAGGAGGGCGACAGTGTTGATGAACTCGAGGATGAAGATGTCGATGAATCCATGGACGAGTACTTGGACGAAGTTGAAGACAAATCTGATGTCGAAGAAGCAACTGAGATCAGAACGGTAGCAAGCCGATCGTCCCGCAGATCCAGCCGAATAAGCCAATTGGATGGTTGTGATGAAGACGACGATGAGGAGTCTGGCAGAGATATCAGCCACGTCGAGATGGACCACCCGAATCTAATCATATCTCCAAAACCCCACATACGACAGCAACGTGTTGATATAGCTGAGTCTCTTGCTCAGGTCCAAGACGAGTCGCCAGTGACCAGCTCTCCGCTCCAGCGTAGGGGCTCGGGGCAACACGAACTCGCCGCCGTCGACGTGGCTGATGACGAGGAGCTCCCTACCATGGAGATGCGCGGTGTCTCTGAATCACCAGTGCCGGAGCCTAATGTCGAGGCACCAGCTGTTTTGGAACAGAATGATGAGAAACTGGAGGCTAAGCAACACCAAGTGCATGTACAAGATGCAGTACAAGCAAAAGAGCCAGAGCCGGCGCAAGAGCCCGCGCAGCATACCGAGTCTCCTGCTATTGAATCTACGCATCAAGTCACAGAGCCCTCTTTACACAAGCCAGACGAGGAGACGGATAGAGTAGAAGCTCCAACGCAACAGCCCACTGCCAACGATGATTTGCTTATGGAGGATCTGCAGTCCACAGCTCCGGAGACCCAACCACCCAACGCGGAGGCAGGGGCAGAAGCCGATATCATCATTGAACAAGACGTCGAGATGCAAGACGAGGTGCTAATCCAACCAAGAGAAGAGACTGAGGTTGTTGCGAACGAGGACGACAACCAGGTCGACCACACCACCACAGACACCGCCTCGAAAGCCACTGGAGAGCCTGAAGTGGCTGCAGCATCATCACCTCCGGCTACTCAGACAGAGCCACCTCAACTCGTGACTATGGCTATTTCAATCCTAGAAGAGTCAGAAATCACAGAAAAGCAGCTGCCAACTCCACTAGAGACTCAACAAGATGACTACGAGAACGACGTTGACGCGGTTGATGTGGCTCATGTTGAGACGCCGCATAATGAGGAGGGGATCAATGAAGAAGTCAAGGAACATGCCGAGGAAGATGTCGAAGATGAATTCAAAGATGCCGATGAAGATATGGACGAAGAATACGAGGATGCGAAAGAGGAGGGGGCTGATAATGACGACGATTTTGCAATCGAGCAGCAGCTTATGTCTGAATTCCAGCATTATTCCAGCCCCCTGAAGGCGCACGACGCAGATGGAGTTGAGCAAACTTTCTCGCAGCCCCCCGACACGATTGAGGAGATTGAGGAGGAGATTGAGGAGGAGATTGAGGAGGAGATTGAGGAGGAGATTGAGGAGGACCAACATACTCAACAAACCCAACAGCACAGCCAGCAGAGCCAACATGGCCATCACGGGGAGCACTGCGATCACGGCCATCATGACCACCATGCCCACCATGGTGTCCACGACCGAAACTCTCGCCGAGCAGAACCAGAGATGTCGATAGGGTTGCAATCTCTTCGGAGCCACTGTCGTGCTAAGAGACTGTCAAGTGATAGCGCCGATAGTTTGTTGACCGATCCCAGCGTCTTGCTCGCCAGGGGTTCTCCCACCATGGCGCATCGTCAATGTCTGCTTGGCGATAGTGACTATCTCCCCCAGCGATCACCGCGGTCGCCTCGGAACAAGGCCGAGCTTTCGGATCATAGTATTGCGCTTGCCAAGTCATCGCCTCGCGAGTCTGTATCGCCAAAGAATGTTGGGGCATCGGCCTCGTTGCACACAAGACGTGGCGTCAGGGGGTCGATTGATGCCAGCATCCTGCTAGCACAGTCCTTTTCGCCTACGTCGGAACGCAGTCCAGCCAGTCCAACGGCATCGTTTCGTGCTGGCCGGCGTAAATCTGATAAGTCGGATCTGAGTGTGCAATTAGCGACCACCAGCTTCAAGGGCTCTCAACAACAACAGGTGGCGGAAGAGGGGAAACAGGAGATCGCCCCGGATGCAGCTCAGGACGCGTCAGCGAATCTTCAACGTGAAAGTACACCCGAGCCCACGGTGACAGGCCACAACCTGAGGTCACCCCGGAAACCCGCCGCCGTATCCTCTACCAGAGCGCCCTCCGTGGCCAGCTCCGTTGCTGAAGACGGGAACGTGACGTTCCTGAAGCTACAATTGTTGAAGAGCCTAAGAATAACACTACCGGACTGTCTGCCACTCAAATCCCTGCGCATCTCGTTGACCAAAACGACCGACATTTTAGCCGTGGCTACCCTCACTCCGCGCCAGCCACACCGACCGAAACACGGGCCCCGGGGCTACATGTTGGAGCTGTATCTGACCGACCCCTCAGTGGCGCCCTCGGGCGTCAACATCGCGCACATCTTCCGGCCCCATCAAGCCTCCCTCCCTACGGTCCAGGCCGGCGACGTTGTGCTCCTTCGTCGCGTCCAGGTGGTGTCAGTCCAGGGCAGGGGATTCGGCATCCGCGCCGGAGATGCCTCGGCATGGGCAGTCTTTGAAAAGGACGACGACGAGATGCTGCCGCAGATTAAAGGTCCCCCGGTGGAAGTCGCGGATGAAGAGGTTGCCTACGCGCAGGGCCTTCGACGGTGGTGGGGTCTTCAAGATGACAAGGCATTGGTTAAGATCGATAAGGCGAATCAGAAGATGTCACAAGCCGTCAAGGATGATACCAAGTGAAGGTGGCGAGCGGGCCTCGGGATATGGGGGTTTTTTCAAGGGGAACCATGATGGCAACACTTTTGTTTTCTTTGTTTTTAGCGTGGCTAAGATGGATGGCTTAGACATTGGCTAAGCGAGTCTAATGATTTGATGAACTACCTTATACATAACATGTAAGACTAATAGGACGGAGGGTTGGTTAATACTGGCCGTTGGGATAATGGGGGGGAAACCGGAGGGAATAGCTACAGCATAGGATTTAGAGCTCTACTGGTATCAAACCAAATCATCAATTTTCTTTTCTCTCCAAGACTTGTCACTGTTATTCTCCGTGCTCGGACTACAAAGAGCGAAATCGCAGCTCCTAGGAAGACACAGTACATGGAGGAAGATACGGGCGTGCCATTGATTTGCAATGGCAATGACTCCATAGGAAAGCTTGCCACAAGCAAAAATGTCATCGAGGCACAAGAGCTGTCCCGGCAAGGAATAGCAACATCAGGCCATCTGGGGCTCGGCCGATGCGAACCGTTTTTGACGTTTCCAGGTCTCAGACATGTGGGTAAGCCAGATCTAGAGATGCAGCAGCATGTGGTTGCGGGGTTCCCTGGAGCTCAAGGAGGGATCTAGAGACCAAGCTTCCCGGGCCGGGGGAGAAGCCAGATCCTAGAAACTCTTGCCGAGCCGAAAAAATGGCACGAGGGATAGCGTTGGCGCGTTCGGCCCAAAATGCCTTGTGATTTTGAGGGGAAGCTGTTTTCCCGCACCTCCCAGATCAAAAGGCATGACATGACATGACAGGAACAAGTCTGGACCGATACCGGCATGGCTCGGAGCCCATTGACGACCAAGGGGTTCGAAAGGGGACGGCTTAGATCGACTGTGGAGTAGCGACAATTGGCCTGCTGCAGTCTGTAAGACAAGATGGGAGCTGACTTGTTAGTTTGTTGGTCCTCAACACTATTGTTAGTAGATTCGTAGCCAAGCCGAAGTCTCCCGGTAGGGTTTGCTTAGTTGAAGCTAAACGTGCATGAAAGGGTGTTAGCCACGGACCATGCTTTGACGCTGCATGTTTGTCTGCCGCAGTTCGGGACTGCATTCGTAGAATACGAGCAAGAGGAGCTCAGTTGAGTCATCGAGCAAGCAAGCATGTGCGTGCCTGTGATGTGCATTGGCTTACTGGCGAGACATGGCGAATGCAGCCGAGAGACGATCCCACCAGCCCCCGGCTTGTCCATTATTACTTTCACATTGACGCCGATGCTCTCAAGGGCGCATGTAGAGGTACATGGGAGATGATTTGCACTCCGTACACATGCCGCGATGGGGATGATGTCAAATTGGCGAGGAGGAGCAAGAAAAAGAAACGGAAAAGATGGCGGGGCCTCTCGAGCTAGGGAGACACGCGAAGAAGTCAGACAGTAGAAGCAAAGCTTGAAGAAGTTTGAATCCATGCAGAGGACTCATACTCCTTGCTTATGGAGTATACAGCGATGTTGTTGGTTTCTAATTACCTAAGAAAGAGAAGGGCTGCTCCATATGCGGCGCCAGTTTTCATATCGGCGGCCCCGTCCCACAGGGCCCGAACCACAGCAGGTGGAAAAGCGGGAGATTTCGTGATGGTATCACAAGTATGTTGCATACATGTGAGAATACAACGTATCTAGTAGAAGGGCTTTTGCTTCTGACTGAATTTCGTTCCTCGAGGGCCGGTCCAGGATGTCCGAGTACGAGTACATTCAATCAATCAATAGCTCGTTGTCTTTGAGACATGGCGCACTAAGAGTGCCGCGAAATTGAATGCGAATAATCGATGGGGCACCGGCTCCGATTGTAGGGCCCATCGTGGCTCCGGCAAGGCCCACATGGCATGCAGGGACCCCTGACATCAAAGACGGAGGATTTCGGAAGAGGTCGGAGTGCAAGTGCGCGTGCCGCAAAGGTGATGCTTCAAGTGTGTCAACTGCAACAGGTCAGGAGTATCAGCTGAAGCAGCGGAAATCTGATACAGGACAGCCAAGGCATTGGTACCAAATGCAGGTTAGCAAAACCAAGTTGTTTTAGCGCGCGTGCTGCAGCCATGCATCCCAGAACCTCGCTCACACCTCGGAGGCGCAACTGAGCGTCGTGGGTGAACGTGCCCATCTGGACGCACTGACACAGACAGGAACAGAACGAACGAGGCTGCATTGCCCAACGGACCACACGCGACACAGGGTTTGTAAGCACAGGGTGCTCATGATGGCCTCAGCAGGCCTCGTTTCTCGCTCTTTTTCAAGTGACCGGCCCGGGTCCGGATGCTGGCCGGGTCACGCCCTAGAGTAGATTCCCGAGACCCGAGACCCAGAACCCAGAACCCAGAACCAGGATCGAGCAGAGGCAGAGGCGGAAGGAGGCACTGCAGAGCGCAAAGTGGGCAGCGACGGGACTCAGAAAGCAGCCGCCGCGGTCGCTTTTCTTTTTTCGCCGCCCCCTGCTGAGCCTTTGTGTTGCTTGCGTTTGCGTGCTGACCGGCCAGTTCGTCGAGAGGTGGAGATGAAGAAAATAGAAGCAAAAGAAAAAGAATGTTGAGAGAAGAGGATGGGTGGAGCCCCCAGTGCGGCAGCGCAGCTGATTGGCTAGCCCTGGCCTAGCGTGCCTAGTGCGTGGAAGGTGCCGCCACGGCGCAAAGTCGTCTGCCTGCAGGAAGGAACAAGTGCCGTGACTTGCACGTTCTCGTTCTTGTTTTTTCTTTCTCTATCTTATCTTTGTTATCAGTCTCGTATCTTCTCTTCATGCACAATTACACGCATCTCGTCCGATTCTCAAATCCGACATGCCCTCAGCCTCAACATCAGTCCATTATCCCCTATTTCCCAGCGCAAAGCACCTGAGCAAACCGCCAGACAACAGCGCAGAAAAAGCCAGACCGTCAGGCTAGGCGTCGTGTCTCTCCACCCCCCTGCGGATCCCGGAGGCCTGGCGCCGGCTAATGCAGCTTGGGGAAAAGAAACTACTGCTGCTACCTTAGTTGGCGCGTCCCCTGTGCCACCACCCTTGCCCGACCGGAGCGACACGGAGCAGGACAAACGTCCAAAAGGATGCATTCATGATGAGCCCGCCGAGTGGGTTGGCTAGGGCAGATGGCATCTTATTTGGCCCTCAATGCGAAGCGTCAAAAGTACTCGTACAACGGGAATTGGTAGACAATCCTCTACGAATAGCATGACATGCCGACCCGGCTAGAGGCCGGCATCTCCTCAGCATGGCCCAACGACAACGCCATCCAACTGCAGTCGTTTGGACGATATAATACTCGGCCAAGATCCTCTTGATTTCGCACGCTTGATCGATCAACTTGTTTCATCCATCCATCTCTCTCTTCTCTCACACACCCTACTTACTGTACTCGTGCCTGCTGGGTATCAGATCCTGTCATCTCCCTCGTCAGCTCCGCATCGACCTTCGACCACACCCCGTCTGACTCCGTCCGTGTAAGAGTGCTGCTTGCGGACGACTAGCCCGAGACACCGCCAATTAGTTCCCCCAGCGGACAAGCCTTCCGGTAAGTACGGAGTGCGCTCGCCACCTTTTTTTTTTAATAATATTTTTGCTTTTTTTATTATTTCCCTTTTGCTTTCTGTCGGTGCTTTTACCCATTTTTCTTTTTGGCTTGAGCATTTGTCTGTGCCCGGCCCGCCCTGCGCAAGGTACCTGTACATCTCCAAATCCTTCTCTTACCAGGTATTACTGCACCATCGTCCACACGTTTCACCTTTTCTCAACTCTACCAATCTTTGGCCCTCTTTCTTTTTTTTCATCTTTTCTTTTTTCCCTCGATTGCAACCCCTTCCCCCTTCTTCTGCTTAACACTTGCCGCCCCCCCCCCCCCCCCCTCATGGTCGTTTCGTCGTCTCGTGATGCCCGTGGAATATTAGCCTCCGCCGTCTTCTGAAACATACCCGAATCTGTCTAGACCCCCGAGTCCTTCAGCTTCACATCCCCCTTCACCCCCCTAGCTCCACGTTGTCCTGTCATGAGCCGCCAGTCGTTGGTTCTAGCTTCTCGTCTTGAGAGCGGATCTCGCGGAAGATTGGGGTTGTTAATGAAAACCCCCAGTCCCATGTTCCGCAGGGGCTTGTCTTCCATAGCTGCTGTTACGAGTACTATTAAACCATTGCCATCCTCTCCCGCATCTGCGTCGTCTTCTTCTCTGAAACCAAATTCAACTTGCTCTTCTCTTGTTCCAACGCTAAGCGGCGACTCGCGCAGCCATCTTGCACATTCTCGTTCACCCCGTTCATCCCTCTTCTCAGCATCTTCGCTGAACAAAATCCCAGCTCTACGCCCCCCACCAATGGCGTCGAGTGCCCGCAGTGCCGACAGTTCTGACGTCTTCACTCCTCGATCAACTTCACCTTCACCGTCCGTAGCTTCGGGCCGCTCCTCTCACCGTTCCTCTCGCACTTCAGTGTCTAATAAACGCGTCTCCATTTCTAGTCGCAGACTGACCGATTTTAACCCAATGTCTTCAGTCGACGTTTTGGCCATTGAGGAGGCCATGAAGTTGGCGTCCCTAGACCAGCACCGGGGATACGCCCAAGATCATTATACCGAGGTTAAGCAGGACCACAACACCGAGTACCTCAAGGAGTCCGAGGCTTCCGCCTATCAGGTCCTTCGTGAGCCATTGTGGAACAAAGGTAGGTTGATGCGAATTGAAGTCTATATCTGCCCTTCTCTCTGTTTTTCTCTTTTACAATCTACACATACACCTACCTGCAGCTTGCTTTGCAATTTCCGCTGTGGTTACTTACTCGTTTACGCCCACTTTTTTATTTTTACGCCCGTTGCTAACTTACCGTCTTCACCATGAAAGGCCTTTCGTTTACTCCCGAACAACGTGTTGCCAAGAATCTCACTGGCCTCCTACCCCACGCCATGGAGAGCCTCGAGACCCAGTGCGCCAGGGCCATGAAGATGATCCATAGCCGCCAGACGGGCATTGACAAATACCTCTACCTGTCCAGTGTCAAGGCACAAAATGTCGATCTCTTCTACCGCCTGCTCATGGACAACATTCGCGACTTGATGCCCTTGGTCTACACCCCCACCATTGGCGACGTCTGCCTGCAATACTCTACCCTATACACCCGACCCGAAGCATTGTACATTTCCATCAAGCAGCGAAAGTCTATCCGAACCATGCTTCGCAACTGGCCCTGCCCCAACCCCGAGATCTGCGTCGTCACTGACGGCTCTCGGATTCTGGGTCTCGGTGATCTCGGCATAAACGGTGTTGGTATTTCGGTAAGTCGCAATTGGAGAATTGGCATCGTCTTGGTCCGTGTAACCTATTCGCTGACTCTTGACTCTTATAGATCGGCAAACTGGCTTTGTATACTGCGGCCGCCGGTATTCACCCCGCCAAGACCCTGCCCATCGTCTTGGATACCGGAACCAACAACGAGACCAATCTCAAGGACCCTTTCTACTTGGGCTTGCGCCAAAAGAGAGTCTCCTATGCGGAACAACAGGCGTTTATGGATGAGTTCATGGAGGCCGTGAAGGAGGTGTATCCCAACATGGTCGTCCAGTTCGAGGACTTTGACAGCGAAAAGGCCTTCAACTATCTGGACCGATATAGGAATAACTATAGGGCGTTCAACGATGATATCCAGGGCACTGGTGCTGTTGTTCTTGCCGGGTGAGTCAATCTGATCCAATGCGATGCATCGTTATCGGTATCGGTTCGTTAATGCTTAGCAGATATATCAACGCCGTCAACCTGTCAAGCGTTCCGCTCGAGGAGCAGCGTCTCGTCTTCATGGGTGCTGGCTCGGCCGGTGTAGGTGTTGCAAAGCAACTCGTTGAGTATTATACTCGAAGAGGCTTGACAGAAGCTGAAGCTCGTGACAAATTCTTCCTGGTCGATACCAAGGGTCTGGTCACCATGGATCGCGGCGACAAGCTCGCCGAGCACAAGAAGTATTTTGCTCGTGTCGACAACGCCGGCCATCAATTCCGTACCCTGGAAGAGGTCATCGAGTATGTCAAGCCCAGTGCGCTCGTTGGTCTTGCCGCCACCTTTGGTATCTTTACCGAGTCCATTGTCCGAGCTCTCAAGGCTTCTGTAGATGCTGGTGGTCTCGGCCGCCGACCCATCCTCTTCCCTCTCAGCAACCCTCTGACCAAGGCTGAGTGTACTTTTGAGCAAGCCGTGCAGTGGACTGACGGTTCCGTCGTCTTCGCTTCCGGTTCTCCTTTCAATTCCTTCACCCTCAAGGTGGGCGGCGATGCGGGCGATATCACCTACCACCCTAACCAAGGAAACAATGTATACGTCTTCCCTGGCCTGGGTCTTGGTGCCATCCTATCAAAGGCAACTCGTGTCACAGACGAGATGGTGTATACATCTGCTGCGGCGCTTGCTGGATCTCTCAACGCTGAGGAAGTCCACCAGGGTCTGATCTACCCCAAGATCGACCGAGTTCGTGATGCTAGCATCACCGTCGCCCGTGAGGTCATGAAGGCGGCTCGTCGCGGTGGTGTATCTGAGCTCCCAGAATCACTCTGGATTGAGTGGGAAGAATGGGGTGATGTCGCTCTGACAAACTACATCAAGCAGCGTGTATACAATCCCACTTCCTTTGCGGAAGCCAAGGGGCGATTGTAATTGCACTCGCAATGACGGGATGGAAGACGGGTCTTGACAGTAACGACGGGGGAGATAGATAATACCATGGAGAGCAGTGACGTTTGCCACGACTTAACTCAAGAAAGATGCGTATGCAGAGACGACGGCGTTTCGGGTAAAAATTTCCTGGGTTGGATCGTCTTTTTGGGATATTTCGACCATTTCTTCTTTGATAGATGTTTTCAATATCATTTCTTCCTTCAAAGACTGCGTATTCAAGAGTGACTGTGCCGCCTCGAGCAGGGCCGCAACCAGAGTTGTCGAATGATTTGGACACATCATCCAAGTGTGTTAGTATCACGCTGCGTGTAGTAACGAATTTGGTCCGTACCCGGTATGCCGTACTGAAACAAATCGCGGCAGACTGATTGATGGTGCATGAGAAGAGACATCAGATCTCACCTCCTTGTCGGAAATCGGGACTTGCTTTGCATCTTTGGTGTGGTCGATGGCCAAAGAATCCACTAATAATTATTCCATTGCTGTCATCTCAGCTCCTATTCAATCTTTCTCCCCCTCAATCGTCGGTTAATAGTGCGAGCGTGTTGTAAGAAGGCAAGGAGGGTAAACACGGGACGAAATAAGTTAACATTAAGTGATGGAATTGCGTTTCTGGACAACGAGAGGGGAGATGCACCCCAACCTGCTTACATCCACACGCATAATTGAGCTCTCATATGAGCTTTGAAGCTCGGAAAGCCGTTAACGCCACCGAGGAAGCTCGGAAGGCCGAGTGTTGGTCGCGGCGACCGAACGGAGAACAGGCTCGGTGCAACTTCAGCCATCTTCTACACACAAGTGATGTGCACTGGAAATTCCATCTTCCGAACATCAAGTGGTTCGTGTCTTGTGCTGCCGTCTACCGGGGCCGAGGCTGCCGTGTTTACCTGCCGGGCACAGCGAGGCCACGGGTTGTGCAAAGACAAGCAGAACAGATTCCACTCTACATGCTTCAGTGTTATTCACTTATTCTATGCTCAAAATGTAGCATCGCAAGACTTTGCCGCTGGGTCAAAGAGCTGGCATCCAGTCCCCGTTTCGCACGGAGAGGGCTTCGACCTGCGTCTTCGCAAAAGGTAGGAAAAGGCAATTATTGCGGACGGCCTCCCGAGGCAGCGGAGGGTCCACACTCCACGATTTCTCCCGTTCGGCCCACACATCCCCGATGCGCTCCTGGGCTTGAGTGACAAGGGATGCGTTTAGCGGCAGCCAAAGAACGGTCAGGAGGGCACGACGAAATTAGGTCCAAGAAGCGATCGGTAAATTCCTTTTGCGTAATTTGTCTTGGAGCTGCCCAACGCAGAGGTGGAATGAACAAGGGCTTGGGCAGCTTTTGGACGTTTCCCACCAATGTCAGTGGTACTGCAGTCGTTTAACTTTGTATGACGACGATCAAAGACCGGAATGTTCCGTCTGCCGGCAGTTCGATGGAGGGGTCAACATCCGCAGTCTCAATCTCTCAGGGCGTCCAAGCGATGAAGAATCAATTGCCGATGGCGATGGGCTGGGCATAAACGTAATTGGCACCCTGTTTCCCTGTGGAAGTTGTTATTCCCGTTGTCCGTCCTATAATTAATATAGCTCGGGCAGGCGGGGCGCAACTTGTGTCGACAAACATGCAGAAGCCCCAACTTTTTCACTCGACTAAGAGTCATGCCCATGTCTCTGGCGAATAATACTCGTTCTGCTTAGCGGTAAGAGCTGCGCCAACACTCCGTATTTGCTGGAAGCTTCAAGGTGGACCGTGGCTCGCCTGTGGCATTAGTGAAGAGAGGCTGGAACGAGAGTGGCTGCAGAGCACTAATCAGCGGTCACGAACAGCCACATGATGGGGACAAGTCCTGGATGACCAGCAGAGCCGTAACTTGCCTGAAGTCTCGAATCCGCCCTCAACCCGCAAGCAGCAGGCCCGTATCTGTCTTTGGCATAGAAGCATGAGACAGGAGACAGGCCAAGACATCGTGATGGTGCTGTCAAGTGGGCATCATATCGGAGAGCAATTCCGACGTGTGCAGAAGATGCCGGGGATGACGAGGCTAGCAATCGTCGATCCTAAGCCAGCGGTTCTAAGAGGCTGGTCTAGGGGGTGAGAATCGACGGCTCCACATGATTCAAAGAGCGATTTCGTTTTTCCTTGAACTTCGGACATGATGCCGACCAGCTTTCCTCTTTTTCCCGCATCTTGGGCAGAGGTTGCGAGGGAATTGCGAAAGGTAAAATTTTCATCACAAATCAAGATGATTCGCGAATGTTACCTAATGCAATCTAGCTAGGAAAGAGCAAGGATGTTAGGCACAATGGCCGCTGTTGGGCTGGTGGTTGAAGGTTTAAGGTACAGGTAAGGTTAGTAGTGCAAAGAGAATACCGTAGAGCTACTCCTATTCAGTATGCGGTAGTAGGAAAGTATCGCGGTAAACTGCAGGTACTGTCAAGGTACTATGCTACAACGTACTAACCTTACAATCAAGCACCTTGAGGACCAGACCTTCCTCTTTACCTGGCCGAGAACAAACTGTGAGCTCCATGGAAATGCATGACCTGATGCAAAATTTTCAACCACTTTTTCTTCATCTCGTAAAGCCCAATCCCCAAACAGTTACCGACATCTTACGCATCATACGAATCCTAACCGCTGGATTTCAACTCATCGTTTCACTATTATACTCTGCCTCTATAGCGCTCTATAGCGGCCATGCCGGAAACCTACTCCGGCGTCCCGGACTACGTCCAAAACACACCGTATGAAGCCAGAGTAGCATCGCCAATAACTTCATCTTCCGCTCCACTCCAACGGGTCTGGCTGTTGCTTGCGCCGTCGAGGACGCTCCAGTCAAGCTCGTTGAAAAGACACTTAGTCACTGAAAACAGATCAAACGGGGTTTGTCCTCCGTTCTGGCATGAGCTTGACAGGGAAAAGCGCAGCCCAGCGCCGCGCCTAACCCTGACAAGCGGATGCCGTCTGGGGCAGACTGGTATCTGCTAGGTATCATTCGGTAAGACGGCCGCTTGGCCGGTACGAAAGAGCAACTTCGACACTCCGATTCTGCACCCAGCATGGCATGGGACGCACACGAGCGTTGCGGCTGCAAGGCGTCATCATTGATCGCAAAAGGCAGCCGGATCAATTTCGCAGCAATTTTTTCTAAACTGGAAGAATGCGCTTAGACCCCATGGCCGCTTGTAGTCTTGCCGTGGCTAGGGCTGGACCCAGGCTGGACCCAGCATCGACGATGGCCTTAGACCGGTGTCCATGGAGTCGAGTCACCTGGTACGTGCCGTGTAAGTTGTCAAATGCTTTCTAATGGATTATTCTGGATACAACACTTCGTCACCAAAGACGTCTTCGGAAGATTAACCATGAAACATCGCCACCGCGCCCCAAGACCAACGTTATTTCGCATCAGCTGTCACATGAAGACGGAATGTACGGTTCCATCTCGAATGGCGCGCTGGCTCAGAAATCCAATCTATCCGGCGCACAGCCAACCACGAATCCTTTGTGCCAGCCAAGAATCCCAGCTCGTCAGCGCCCGGAGTCCCGTGGCGTCGCCCCGGCCTCGACGTCCTCCACTTCGCTTTTTTTTTTTTTCGCACCCGGTGCTCCACCACTGGCTTCGTGTCTAGAGTCTATCTTCTGGCCTTTGACGTCGTGGAATGGGCTTTATTCAGCATCTGCTGAGCGCTAACTGATGAAAGTATACTCGTACTGCGTACCAGTCCATGTGCCCGTCGCTGTCACGCACGCTGTGGCTGGATCAAGCCTGGTCTCTGATAGAATGTAAAATGGACTCAGCAGCCACTTCAACGTATCCGGACCCAGCGCGTGCACACATAAAGACCAGGGCAGGGCAAAAGAAGGACAAGTCCGGACCGTGAGAATCCACACGCCCCTCCTCGTCGTGCCCCGTTTCCGATAATCCACCCCCGGATTTTTCACAATTCGACTCATTCCTTTTCTTCTTTCTTTTCCATGAACCTCTCTTACCCCACGCTGTTGTCATCTGTGTCTGTGTGTGGCTCACGAGCTCTACTTGTTCAATGATTGATCCCTTGTCCCGATATCACCAAGACGACAACTCAGCCAGTATAGTCGTCCATTGTTGTTGGGTTCATAGGCTCTCTTTGGCGATTCATACATGAGGAGCAGTAGCTGCGGCAGTGTACGTTCAGCTTTCTCTCCAACCCACGCGCGACATCGCCGCTCTCAACACCTCATACGACCGCCTTCGCCACTGGCTAAACCGGCACTCGGGATTCATGTTTGAATGAACCACCATTTTTCCCCGGATACTACCTAATATCTGCTCTTTTTGAGACGATTGCACCTTGTCGTCCATTCTAGCCGACTCTGAGCTTGCCCAAAACCTCTGAGCTTTACATTGGGGCTTTTTTTCTTCTCTCGCACGCGTGCCTTCAAGCTTACATCGACCTCACCTACCTTTACGCCCGCTGAGCGTTTACTCGCGGATTTCCCTGGCTTATATCTCTTCTACTTTTCTCGCCAACATTACAACCAGCCACAATGTCTCCAGAAGCTGCGTCAGAGCTTGCCTATCCCGCGGACGACTCCGCCGCAAATGCCGGCTCACCGTCAGATTCGGCATCACCAGAACCAACCGACAATGCGTCCACTGCCGACGGACGATCCGATGATAAATCCAAGAAGCGATCCGCTCCCAACGACGGCGCTGAGCAGCCGCACAAGGTCACCAAGAGGCGTGCCGCTCGTGCCTGTGTGTCATGTCGCGCGCGCAAGGTTCGCTGCGATGTGGTTGAGGGAGCTCCATGCGGAAACTGTCGCTGGGACAATGTTGAGGTACGCAGTGTGCAGCATGGCAGCAACCTCTCACGAGCAAAGCTGGCCTGGCATTCGCCTCAATTACCAAAACCCCAAAACCCATCTACAGTTTGGCTGACCTCACTCCTTTCCTCTAGTGCATTGTCCAGGAGAGCCGCCGGAGAAAGTGAGTAACCCCGTCTGTTCCGTTCCCAGCTCCCCTTGTGCATATTCGGTGCACGGCCGTTCCCAATCCCCCAGATCCGTTGGAAGCAGTGCTCCGCCGTCATGATATCAGAGCCTTGGCTTCTCGAGGCATCTCGGCACTGGTACCTCACACGTGAATACCCCAACAACCAATCTGGGGAGAGTCGACAAGGGGCTCAGCACTACCAAGGAGTTTACCCCGACGAGCCAATCCACTGACGCGCAATCTTTTCTAGAAAGAACCTCGTTACCGCCAGTATCGTGGGGCAAGGCCAATCAGCCGAGGCTCAGCTGCGCAAGGCACCGGCGAACCCCATCGCCATTAACAGCGCCGACCTGCGAAGAACCAGCGGGTCCTCTATGATTTCGCCCGCCAGCCTCGACCCTTCAAGCGGTCTGCTTCCCAACGCTGGCGTCGATGGCCATGTGCCTCACATGATCTGTAAGCAATGCCATTCGATGTTTCATTTTTGGAGTCCCACCAGCTACGGATCGCTCTCTTTTTTTTTCTCCCTTCCCCGTTCTCGGGGAGAGTCTCTCCAACTTCTCCGCACGCATCACCCCTTCCCCCCTGACCCACCTGGTTGGGCTAGAGCCTCCGTCCCGTCCATTCAGCATCGTCACCAGACCCTAGAGGCAGCCGTCAAATTGATACGGGGATCTTCTTTCACATGCAAAATCGAGTGATTTGACATGTGCAACAGAGCTAAACTGAACATTGCCGTGCTTTCTGACCATAAACGTGCTGACCACAAGACCACTCTGGTGTACTAGATCAACGCTCTGCATATCGCACTGAGCCCGTTTTACTCAGCAAGGCACAGCTGTCGGAGGCGAGTCGGTCTTCCTGGACGAGCACTGCCGGCTCCGTGGGCCATGGTTCGTCTCGCACCACGCAGATGATGGGCCTGCTCGATGATGCGGATTCAATTGTCCAGCTCCCTCCGTTCGTGCGCCCCTTGCCTGGTAAAATACCATCGGAAGATATTCGCTATCTACACGCAAAGGGTGCGCTCAGCATCCCTTGTCTGTCGCTGCAAAATGCGCTTCTGCGTGCCTACATCGAATACGTCCACCCTTACATGCCACTCATGGATTTGATTCCCTTTCTCAGCGTCATCAACCGTTACGATGCTGCCGAGGGTCAGATTAGCCTGTTCTTATATCATGCCGTCATGTTTTCGGCAACTGCTTTTGTCGACATGAGACATCTGCGCGAAGCAGGCTACGCAACTCGCAAGGCTGCCAGAAAAGCCTTTTTCCTAAAGACGAGGGTAAGCCAACTATGCATTGGGGCTGCACACGCCCCCCCGCTCGTGCAGGAGATGAGATCCATATTCACATGTCAATAGCTACTCTACGATTTCGACTACGAATCGGACCGCTTGATCCTCGTCCAGGGGCTCCTGTTAATGACGTATTGGTACGAGACTCCCGACGATCAGAAAGACACTTGGCACTGGATGGGTGTGGCCATATCCTTGGCTCATACCATTGGGCTGCATCGCAACCCCGAGGTGACCAGCATGGCGGTGCCGACGCAGAAGCTGTGGAAGCGCATTTGGTGGTCTTGTTTCATGCGCGACCGTCTCATTGCTCTTGGCATGAGGCGGCCGACGAGAATCAAGGATGAGGATTTTGACGTGCCCATGCTGGTGGAGAGCGACTTTGAGCTGGTGGTGCTGCCAGACAAAGTCACCATTATCCCGCCTGAATGCACGTTGATGCGCGATGTAGAGATGCAGCGGGAGCTTGCCGTCATGTGCATCGCCAAGGCAAAGCTGTGCATATGCATCAGCCACATGTTAAAGGCCCAGTACTCGGTTCTCATCCGAGACAACATGAAGCCCGAGAACACGACCAACAGCACCATGATGCTGTTCCCCAATAAGAAGCTGGATAATTTAGACAACATCAAGGTCGTTGACGCAGAGCTCCAGGAATGGGCGGCATCACTTCCTGCATGTTGTCAGTACCGCATGTTGGTCCCTGCAGACACCAAGAACGGCAGGTCTACCATTGTCGTTCAGCGAATGCTCCTCCACATGGTATACCATACGACCATCTCTGCTCTGCACCGTCCCCAGTTTCTACCGTCGTCTCCAATGCAAGCACCGACCGCCTCTCGCCAGGTGCAAGAAATGTCGCGCCATAAGGTGAAGGATGCGGCGATGCACATTACGGACATGGCCACCGAGCTGCACCACCTCCGCCTGGAGAGGTACTTGCCTACCACTGGTGTGACTGTGATCCTACCTGCCATGATCATCCACCTCTTGGAGATGAAGAACCCAATGCCAGATGCTCGGTCGCGCGCGACAAGAGGTTTCCGCCAGTGCATGCGAGTCATGGAGAAACTACGCGAGATATATGCTGCCGCCGACTATGCCACCGGGTTCCTGGATGCCGCTCTCAGGAAAGCGGCCATTGATATCAATGCTACGGTTGAACCATCGACGTTGGCAATGATGAAGGAGGTTCCCCCTGAATTCGGCACGCACACGCCGCCACCTGAAAATGCCCCATACATGACCGCTTCCGAGTCACTCTTCAACCAGAAGCCCAAGGAGGTGCAGAAGCCGATGGGCCCTCCGGGGGCAATCAATACTATGACTCACGGATCATCGACGGTCAACTCTCCACCGCAAACCGATTTTGACCCGTCGAATCTTACTCCGAGTGTGAGCGGCGGATCGGATGAGGTCCATATGGAAGTAGATAACCTTATTGGTGTCGATTTCATGCAAGGCCATGACGAGTTTGACTGGAACGCGGTCGCCGGTACCGATTTTGACGTAGACCAGTGGCTGCAATTCCCTCCTGAAGGAGTTGCTGGCACCGACGAGACGCTGATGGCCACTGCCTTCACCGGCGCTCCCGGCATTGAGGATAATACTTTTGGCTGGGTCTTCAACACAAGTGTTGATGGCACGATCCCGATACACCCCGAAACCTCTACTTGAACTGAAACAGACAAATAAGAGAATTTGGCTCGAGGCGTTTTGTTTTTTGCCTTGCGGATATTGGGAAAGTTTTTAAAAAAAAATAATAGATTAGGGAGAGGCGTCAATGGATGGCGTTTTGGATATGTTGTGGGATATTACTGCTTCAAAAAAAAAAGGAGAAGTCCTGATTATATTTGAAGGGCACCTGCTGGCTGGTACATTGAGTGTCGTTTTCTTGCGCATTTCGTTTTCGTTTTCCTTGTCGGCCGCCCTTGTGGCCTGAATGTGGGCATGATTGGTTATCTCTATCTGTTGTTGTCGTTTACGATGATGATAATGGTAATGATGAAGGAGAGTGTTTCAAGACTGTCAGATGCGAACCCCGGCCGGCGGGTCATGCACGGTCGTTTGTTGTCCTGGTCGCTACATACATACGCTGAGAGCCGAGGAGGGTTTGAGAAAAGGGATTTATGAATGGATGGATGGGATTATTTTTATACTGCGTACCTAGATTTAGCAGCATCAATGATACGGATGCCTATCGTACACTGTGCTTCCCGTGCTTGCTTGGATGAGTTTACTACCTACTTGCTACCTACTAATGTAGATAGTAATACAATCCATGGATGACGAGTCGCCGCCTTGGCAGTTATGACGCGTTGGGCACAGTAACTCAAGCATCCCAGCACCTGTACAGACAGCCCTTGGCAGGTTGGCAAGGCCTGACAGGCAAAGATGCCCTCTCATGCAGTACCACCTGGACATGCCTCGGCGCCTGCACAAGCACAATAGGTTCGGACGCATTCAATTTTGGGAATTGCGGGCGGATCGCCGAGAAAGGACGTCTTGGGTCAGGGTAGGGCTGCGGTCATGGTGGACAGGCTGTCGTGCATGGCGTGGCGTCGCGTGTCCATGCTCAGACCCAATCGATGCGAGACATTTATTTTTTTGTTAGCATCTGTACTCGTACGGAGCAGCACCAAATGGTTCCGGGACAGGACATGTGGCATTGGCGGGACGTTGTGTGTGTGTGTGTAGCAGTAGCAGTGGCAGTGGAGGGCGGGAAATAGATTCAGTCGTATCGTGGGCTTGCACGTGTGAATTGATGTATCGCTTGCAGGTTGCTTGGGTTCTTCTTCTTCATTCTTTGCCATCCAGCAGATGAGATAACTACAGTTTACGTGAATGGGCGGATGCCAGTAGTACAGTAGTACGAGTACGAGAATTACCTAGGAAAGGTCACGGCATGAGTAATACTGCATGATGCACGGAGCAAAATGGGCAAGGGAGAGAGACAAGAGGGAACGAGCCCTGGGCCCCATCTATTTTTCATCTCATCATGGCATGGCCACTCTTTCGGTGAGTTTTTGTTGGCTGCCCCCCCGGTAACGGAGAAGGGCCTCTACAGTACCCAGACCACGGGACCGCGGAAGTGGAAGCGGAAATCTGGCATGAAGGGACCCCTTGCCCTCGTCTTTTTCGTCTGTCTTATCGCAGCGTCATTTCTTGCGTCTGTCTGGGGGACAGGGCGCAAGGGAGACAAAGAGAACGAGTGCGTGTGTGAGGGAGCAACTCGTATGCGGGAATGACGAACCAGAAATCAGGAAAAAGAAAAAAAAACTTGATCCGAAAATATGTCTCGGTTGGGCTGGGACTTGGGAAGGGATAACCGGATGGGCGGGAGGTGTGGAGACGCGTGTGTGACATGAGTAAAGTGATTGAAGAGAGAGAAACACAGAGAGAGGGAGAGAATTTCATGTACCTGTGCGTTGCTGCCCTTGGGGATTGGAGGCGAGCTGAGGTGGATTTTCGACTCGCCCTCCGTCTGTGCCGTCCTTTTTTTTTTTTTTTTTTTCCAAGCCTTGCCCATTTGATCATGTTGTGTGTACGGAGTACTCGTACTGTCAGGTACTAAGGTACCTATCACACACACACATACACTCAATTGTTTTTGCACAAGGCGCCAAAGTAAATATTTACTTTCCTTTTACTACCTACTACTACTATAGTACTAAGCAGCTCCACGACGGACGCGTGCCGACCGCGACTTGAAACCCGCAATACGAGTACGTACTAACCATCCAGGATCTGTAAGGTATTTCCGTGATGGGTAATGCGCCTGCTGGGTACCTGGCGCTAGCCTTTAGCCTGGCCGTGAGAGTAAGATTGGCTTTGGTTCAAAGGAGGAGCCTCGCACCAGGCGGCAAATGAGAGCTGCCATGGGACAGGGCGCTAAGACGCCTAGCGAGGGCCCGCCCTGCCATTTGGCCATTGTACCTGGCACAAGCACCTACAGGCGGCATCCACAGCGCCCACAGCGCACTGACGGGGCCTGAGCAGCACCCGGCGCAGCAACCTTCAGATGGCGTCAGGGCGTCTTCGTCTCCCCGGGGACTTCCATAGCTGTGGTACCTGTTACTTGTAATTCATACGAGGCCACAGAGGGCGAGTTTGATTGCTGGCTAATATCATTCATCGTTGCTCTGCTCGGGGTCTCTGTTGGCGCCGTCGCGGCGCGTTGTGTGAAGCTCGGCGTCTCTGGTGCACGCTCGTTTCTCTCTCTCTTCTCTTTCCCTATGTTGTGTCTTGCTCTTTTCCCTCTACCAACTACTACCACTGACTTTTGACCTGCAATACCGTCGCGATCTGTCTCTCCGCCGCTCGCTTTGTTTTGCCCCTGTTTCCGCTGTGATTTTTGCCATTTCTTGTCCCTCGTTGCTGCGGACGAAGCCAGTCGTTCTTTTTTGAAAAAAAAATCAGCCCCCTTGGCTCACAGTCCTTTCTGCCTCACTCTCACTCGTCCATTCATTTTTTTTTTCGCGCGCGCGTTGACACCTAGTCCATCGCTGTCGCCCAATACCACCTTGCTGTGTGCCTTTTCTGCTTCGCGACTGTCGCTATCGATCGCCACGTTTTCTTCATGTGGGAGTTAACACCACGTCTGTCTTGCATAATCGTCGATTGAACGAGCCCCCCAACAAACGACCCCCTACGGCGGATACCCAACGCGCGCCACATTGCCTACATACATACGGCCAGCCTGGTCCGGATCCCACGCATAAACGCAAGACGCATTGCAGACTCCACGCTCTTCGCCAGCTGCTCTGCTTATTCGCTGCCCGCTTATCCGGAGGCCTTGCCAGCGCAGCAGCACTGAGGTGGCACCATCCAGCTTGTGCCCAACCGCCGAGCCGAAACACCTGCGACAGCGTCTATACCTATACTGTCCTGCTCGCATTTGCACCTCCTGCAGCTAGTTGGTGTGCGCTGGTCTCCTGTCTGACGCCCCGTCATTCCTTTTCCTTCTGCGACGCTCCGCGCCGAGCTACACCAGGGGAAGGGCGGAAGCGGCCATTGGATTGATTGATTCCCCAGCGTGGATCTCGTCCAGTGCACCTTCAGCTTGATTTGACTCCGGCTCTTTTTTATCCTTCTCCCTCTCTCTTTCATCGTCGCGCTTGACTTTGTATCTCTCTTTTCATTACAAAGTCGCAAGCAAAGGCCCAGGCAAGTCAGAGAGGCCAACTGCCTCCGTGTGCTTGCCTGCAGAAATTTGTTCCCTTGACGGCTTATAGCTTTGGTCGCATGGCTGTCATTTCATAGCCGCAAAAAACAAAACACCCCATCACCGCCGTTCTCCGACTATGGGCATCACCAACGAAAATCGAATTATCGCTGTCCTAATCCCTCCCGGTCCATGACATAGGTTCAGCCTGTAGGAGACGGAAATCAAACAACACTTTTTTCACCAGCAAAGGCAGATGATGCCTCGGTGGCATCACTGTTACATCTAGTTGCAACGCGCTAACGACTACAACACCAACCCGCGACGACCGCGAACAAGCAACCATGAACGAAACACCCGTCCTCGTCAAGCAGAAGCGGCTTTCGACGCCCACGCCGGGCCAGCTGCTGGCTGCTCGGCAGCGTCCTGCTGATGACTTTTTTGCTCACCTGGAGCCCGCAAAAGTTGTCGAAGCATTAGCGCCGCCCGATGGCGTTCTCAGGGGGTGCCTCGCAGAAGCGTCTGCGCTCGAGCGCGACTTCGCGATGCGAACGGCCGTGGCATCCCACAAGATCTGGCAATGGCTCAACGAGCTGAACCAGTGGAATTGGCCAAGACAAGCGGGGTCCGGGGGCTTCCTGGAGCCGAGCAATACGCAAAGGAAGCTTTTCGCTCAGGCCCCGACCCCTGAAGAGGCCGGAAGGAAGCAGTACATGGGGAGCCTCCCCGCTGAAGAGGTGGAAAAATACGAAACAAGAATCAACCAAATCAACAGAGACATGGATGACCTGGATCTCGAGGAGATCAAAGGCCACGTCATGAACGACCACATCCTACCGCTGTCAAGGCCGGGTACCCCAATCAACATGGACCCCAGTCGGTCGATGCTATCGGCCTTGTCGAGCTATCACAAAATGGAGGACATTTCCGTCCTCATCACCGCCATTGTCGTGCAGACCCTTCCCAACTTGGCAAGGCTGTCTCGGCTGCTGCAGCTGTGGCATATGCGCATCATCGTCCTCCGGCACGTCAACCCCTTTCTGCAAGCCATCCAAGATGTGGAGGCGCTTCTTGGGGAGAATTGGGAGGCCATTTCTCAGTCTCACTGGGAGATGGAGCGCCCAAGCCGGAAAGCCATCGTCTTACCTGCTCGCACCCTGACGTCCAAAGACTTTGAAGCTAAAAGGCAGTCCCTTGCGCTCAAGGTTGCGGAGCCCGGCCGGACCCTAGATTACATGCTAGATTGCTTGGAGGGCGCCCCGGACACCCTCCCGGACGAGTGGCTCACTCGTATGGAAGACGTGGAACAGGGTTACGGAGAATGGGTTTCCGCTTGCGAGCGAAAGATGGCCGAGGCCAAGCTGGCAAAGTCAAAGCCCAAGCCCACCCCTCTCAGGAAGACCTCTTCGCTCTCGCCATCTCCGACAAGGGCTCATCAATCCGCCAACAACAGAGATGTGAGCCCGGCCAACAGTGGCAACAAACTCTCACCACCATTGTTGCTGGTGCCCGGCACCGGCGAATCGGATCACGGAGCGTATCTGGACCCCATTGCAGAGGATGAATTGTCCTCGTCGGAGGACCATTTCACGCCTGGGTCCGGGGCAAGCTCTTTCAAGAGCTCTCGCAAGCCAGGGTCCATCGCTGATGTTGATGGTTCCTCTCCCGAGGATCTTGCCATGATGGAGGCCATCAGCGAAGAAGAGGAGTTGCCGTCGAGCGAGTTTATTGAAGTGTCTGCATCTCCCACTATCCCCAAGAGTAGACTTCGCGAGGCGCCGTATCCGGAAGACGACAGCCCGCCAAGCTCTCCTCCAGAAGTAAACCGCCGCCTCCTCGATAGCCCCATGGTTATAGAAACGCCCGAAGACGATGAGTCATTTTTACAATCAACATTCGAGGATTCCTTCTTGGACGACTTTGAGGATTCCTACACTCCCGATATCCCTGGCCCGCCTACCCGCCGGGAAAGCGCCGGCGAGCAGCAGCTCCGAATGCAAATTAGCCAGATTATTGAATCCATACCAGCCAAGATCAAGCTCACGAATGGAACCTCGGGTATCAACCTAAACCCACCAGATCTTCAACTCCCTCGCTTAAGAAAGAAGCCGTCCAAGGAGCCAGTTAAGAGGAGCACATCCGGCATGTCCACGCGAACTGCCACGCCCTCTTTTACTCTATCTCCCGTCAAACAGAGGACGCGCCCCAAGGGCAACTATCCGATTAGGGTCTATCATCTCTCTAGATCGGATAACGAGGCCCCCATCAAGCTGTTCATCCGCTGTGTAGGAGAGCACGGAGAACGAGTAATGGTTCGCGTTGGTGGCGGGTGGGCTGACTTGTCCGAGTACTTGAAGGAATACGCTAGCCATCATGGCCGCCGTTCCAACGGCAAAGAAACGGTAAAGGTGGAGGTTCGCGACATTCCTCGTGCTTCAAATAAACCTTCCAAGGCCAGCCCTCCAAGCCGGCCGCCTACCGCTACTGGTGATCGCTCTTCTGTGAGCCCTCTAGCAGCAGCACGCAAGCCACGGAGGAGCAGTATCAACAACAACCTTCGGCCAAAGACCCCAGTGACTCCAGGTCAACCGGCAGAAGGTACGCCACCATCCGAGGGCTCGGCCGTTTCGAGGCCTAGCTCCCGTTTAAGCTGGGCAGAGGATGAGAGCTCTTTCTTGGGTCTAGCAGGGCCCAAGGCTAAGAAGATAGAGATGAGTGAAGAGAGCAAGGCTTGGGTTGAAAGCATCAAAGAGAAGGTACTCATGGCTAGTGGCCCGGATAAAAAGCCAAATGAGAAGAAGTTTGGCGAAATTGGAAAGGCCGGTGGCACGAAGCGGGTGTTTAGGAGAGCTTGAGCGCTTCCCCTTTTTCCCTTTTCCTTTTTTTTTTCTTTTTTTTTCGTTTTTCCCTTTGGGGATATGACGGGCGCGCCATACATGGAAAGGCGAGGAAACCATTTCCTAGACTGGGGTGGGAGTCAATTTACGGGGATGAGGAAACTTGTCATTTTTTTATTTGCATGTTGAGAGAATCATGCACGGAGTTTTGTTTGGGCGGGCATTGGCGGGCATAGCATGTCATAGTGTTACAGAAACGTCTGCATGAGGTGTCATTGCGGGAGCGAGTTACAAGCATTGTCGGAGGATACCCATATATACCTAGCGGATTTACCATATTGTGGAATTCAAATCATATATATACCCCCTTAACCATTGGCTCATGAGTTTTTATTTGTCGACATGATTGTGTCACTGAAGCTATCGACGATACTGAGCAGCACGTCTCGGCGGTTTTCGTAGTGCCTTATGTCGCCCAAGTTCCACGGTACTACTACAATCCGTATTATAGTCGCATTGTGAATAGTGTTGGTATTTAACAAGTCATTCATGTTTGCCTTTCAAATAAGATACACCACCCCTCAACTAAATCATATACTTCATATAAGGAGTTATTGCAATGGAAATGAGAAAATCGGCCGTCGCTCATTTTTAGGCTCTAAATTCAGGTACAGTGTTTATTACATCATCTAGCTCCCCGGCGCTACTGACTAGTGGTGGCTTATCGATAATCGGCCGAAGAAAAAAAAGTCGCCAGAGGGTGAAGGGCCGCGAAAAAAATCGAGACTGTCCCGCGCCTGCATCCAAACCAGCACCCCCCATTGAGATCGAAAAAGACATTCTCAAAACAGCATTTTTTTTTTCGGTCGCAATCATGGGTCAGGGACGTCGCATGAAGAGAAAGCAGGGCATGCCCGAAGCCCTGTCCGAGGAACACTTTGCCAACCTCAAGAGAAAAGCAGGCCTGCCTGTCGAGCCGCCGGTCGACAAGGCATCGCTGAGCAACAAGAAGCGCAAGACCACCAAGGGCGCTGCCGTGGCGAAGAAGCCGGAGCCTGCGCCTAAGAAGGCGGGCGCGAAGAGCAATGGAAAAAAGGCAAAGAAGCTGCCCGATCCAGAGGAGGATTCCGACGAAGAGATGGATGACGAGTTTGACCTAGATCAGCTTGAGGGCGATGAGTCTTCAGATGAAGAGGCTTCTTCGGGAGAAAAGAAGAAGAATATCTGGTCTGATGATGAAGATGAGGATGATGACGCGGAAGAAGACGACTCGGTTTTCGACTCTGACGATCAGGAGGATGGCGGAAAGAAGGGCAAATTCGTCTTCTCCGACGACGAAGACGAGTCTGACGCCGAGGAAAAACTCACTGCGGCTAATATCGTGGGTCTGTCGCGAAAACTGGACAAGAAGCTTGCCGAGGACAAGGCCATAACCGAGACGGAACTGCAAGAGTCTGCCATGCAGACGAACATTGACGGTCCTAAAATCTTTGGCGAGGGCTACGAGGATGACGAGGATGAGGATGATTTGGCGAAGAAGAGCCAATCTTTGTTGGCGCCGGACCTGCAGCTCCTGAGACAGAGGATAACGGACACGATACGAGTGTTGGATGACTTTGCCAATCTGGCGGAGGAGGGAAGATCGAGAGCAGAGTATACCGCCCAGCTGCTCAAGGATATCTGCGGTGTAAGTCCCATTCCTTAAACATGTTGCCTTTGTCTGGATTGGTGTCCTAATGTGGTGTGGTGATTTCAGTATTACGGCTACAGCCCTTACCTCGCCGAGAAGCTCTTCAACCTGTTCACCCCGCGAGAGGCCTTTGCCTTCTTCGAAGCCAACGAGATGGCCCGTCCCGTCGTCATCCGAACAAATACCCTCCGAACACATCGAAGAGATCTCGCCCAGGCGCTCATCAACCGTGGTGTTACTCTCGAGCCTGTCGGCAAGTGGAGCAAGGTCGGCCTGCAGATTTTCGAGGCGAATGTGCCCCTGGGTGCTACGCCCGAGTATCTCGCTGGTCACTATATTATTCAGGCAGCTGCCTCTTTCTTGCCCGTCATGGCACTTTCACCGCAGCCGTAAGTTTTAATTTGTCTCGGTTTAGCTCTGCTATATGATGACTGACAATTTGTGTGTAACTAGAAATGAGCGAGTTCTCGATGTATGTGCTGAAACAGAAGCGAAATCCAATCTTTTACCTTTTTTTTTCTCTGAGAATTTCTTCTGACAATTTGAATAGATGGCCTCTGCCCCCGGTGGAAAGACGACTTACTGCTCAGCCATGATGAATGTAAGATTCGACATTGAAATCCTGAGCCTACATAGGCTTTTAGTAAAGATTCATTGTTAACATCGCAACAGAACACCGGCATTGTCTTTGCCAACGATCCCAACAAGGAGCGTGCCAAGGGTTTGATTGGTAACGTTGCTCGTCTGGGTGTTCGAAACGTCATTGTCTGCAGCTACGACGGTCGCGAGTTCCCCAGAGTCATGGGAGGCTTCGACAGGTGAGCATCCTTCATATCCTTAAGCAGCAAAATAAGACACTGACTAGAGTAACAGAGTGCTTCTTGATGCCCCTTGCTCTGGAACTGGCGTCATCTCCAAGGATCCCAGCGTCAAGACTAACAAGGATGAGAAGGACTTCATCTCACTGCCACACATGCAGAAGCAGCTGTTGCTGTCAGCTATTGATTCAGTCAACCATGCCAGTGAGACGGGTGGCTTCCTTGTCTACTCAACATGCAGTGTCACTGTCGAGGAAAAGTACGTTGCTCTTCTCTTCTCCCCTGTCTCTCCCGCTTCAAGCAAAACAAGGGTTTCTAACAAACATGTCTTCAATTTAGCGAGAGCGTCGTCGCCTACGCTCTGTCTCGTCGTCCCAACGTGAAGCTCGTCGACGCCGGCATCCCCTTTGGCAAGGAGGGCTTCACCAGCTACATGGGCAAGAAGTTCCACCCCAGCCTCAAGCTCACCCGCCGCTTCTACCCGCACGCCCACAACATTGACGGCTTCTACGTCGCAAAGTTCCAGAAGATTGGCCCAACGCCGCCCAACGCCATCGGCGGCGCCGGCAAGAAGATCAACACGGCCGCCGATGCAGATGAGGAGGTTGTTGATAGGACGCCCATCACGACTGACGATGACACTGAGGTCGAGGAGAAGAAGGCTGGTAAGAAGGTCAAAGCTAAGGAGACTGGAAAGGGCGACTTTAGCGCTTTCGATGACGATGAGGATGTCAAGTATATGGAGAAGGCTAAGAAGAACGCCATGAGGAGGAGAGGTTTGGATCCCAAGTCTTTGAAGAAGCCCAAGAATGAGGAGAAGAAGCCTAAGAATGAGGAGAAGAAGCCTAAGAATCAGGAGAAGAAACCCAAGGCTCAGGAGAAGAAGTGAAGAGGATTAAAAAAAAGTGGACTTGAAAGAGCGAAATATACACTGTTAATAGCATGGTAAAGAAGAGACCTGTTTGGGACAGGTGAAAGGGGAGAATCTGTTGGGACGTTTCTCTTTGTTTCTCTATTTTCTTTTTTTTTAAACTGTTTCTTATGGGATGAGCAATTGTGGATATTCTGGTCACATTTGTGGGTTTACATAAAAAATTCGAAATCATATTCATTCCATCTCCATCCGCATTCAATGATGTTCCATGCATGTAGTGCCAAATCTCCGACACAAAGAGTCATAACAAGAGACTTTTACCAGTTCCATTCGCATCTTTAAAAATTCCAAAGAAAATGAGTTATCTAGTCATCAGCAAAGTTTGGTGCTCCCCTCCTTGCCTTCCTGCCCATGCCATTTGGCGCGCCCTTCTTGAAATGCTTCTTCCCGGACCCAAGCTGCACATCCTTGGGATCCACGCCGGTCTCCAAGGCAATCGCCGCACGAGCCTTGCGTCCGCTAAGCGCCTTGGTGCCGCCAGCAGTGCTGCCGGACGCGCTGCCTTGTTCTGTGTACTTGTAGCTGAAGGGCATGTTGACGTGCCCGTGGATGTTCTTTGGCGTGAAGAAGCTCTTATCGAGCCTCTTGGACTTGGGGCCCTGGGGGAGGCCGACGAACTCGGAGGCCAGGCTCTCGTCATCACCGAGGTGGAGGGCCTCTGTGGCGGCGATGAAACCAGCACGGCGGCGCTCGGGCAGATGCGCTTCGTCGTACAACTCGGCATTGAACTCCTTTTCGTCCTCGATACCTGGGGGAGGGTGAACGAAGAGAAGCTTTCCGTTGACGTAGTCTTTCAGGATATATCTGGAAGCTCGCGCCTCGTCTGGCTGACCGAGACCCTGGGTCTGGAAACCTCGAGCAGTGGCGTAAGCACGCAGCAGCTCCTCAGCGGTCGGAACACCAGTGCCTCCTTCTTCGACAGGCCTAGTCAAGATTTTGATGCCGTAAATGGCTTCCAGGAACGGCTGAGGAATCCTCTGAGCGACCAAGCCTACGGGTCCAGAGTGCTCGCGCATCTGGTCGATGGGCAGCACGCCTTGCGTGACGAGATCGGCCTTTGTGGTGGCGAAGTTGGGGAACACGAGACCGGGGCAATCGCACAGAATGACCCGCTCACTGAGGTGAATGGTCTGGAAGTGCTTGGTCTTTCCTGGCGTTGAAGAGACGGAGACCTTTTTCGCTCCGATGAGGGCGTTGATGGTTGATGATTTACCCACGTTAGGGTAGCCGACTAATCCGACTTGGAGTTTGTGATCCGCCTCTGTCCCAGGAGTTAGAATCGCAACATGATGCTTCTTATTACCAACAAAACTTACCTCTATCGGTTGGAGCATATTTTAGGAAAATCTCTTCCAACTCTTCCACTGTGAGAATCTGAGTATCTTCATCCTCTGGCGCTTTGCTTCCCGAGCCCTCTGCCGCCTCTGCCTCGTCTCCACTCTCCTCATCCTTCTCAACCTGCTTTGATGAAGAAGATGGTTCATCGTCCTCCGATTCGTAGTCTGAGCCCTCTCTTGCCTCAATCAATTCCTTTGCAAGCTGTGCAGAAAAGAATTTGTATGCGATGCCTGCTTCTCTCAGGTGCTTGCCCCATGCCTTGCGCTGCTTAATAGTCATCATGTCGGCCTTGTTGATCAGAAGCAAGTTCTCCTTCTTGGGATCAACGGCCTTGACGTATGATTCTAAATCTTCGGATCGGAAGAGCAAGGGGTTTCTTGCATCCACAATCTGCACAATGAGATCTGATCTCTCAATGACTCTCCACAGCTGTCTCCAAACCTCGATATTTCGTTCAAACGGCGTCATGAGCAGATCGTTGTTCTCTTGCAGCTCGGCCAGACCTCTTCGCCATGAGACAAGAGCCTCTCGCTCACGTTGGTCGAGCTCCTCCCGCGTGGTCGACGCATCCCAGTGAGGTCTTCGCGGAACCGTCAGCCGGTTTCTGTGCTGTCGATGCTTGCCAAGGATGGCTCTCTCTTCAGTGGCAGATAGCAGATAGGGATTCTTCTGGTCGGTGTGGATGATCTTGACATTGTTCATCTTCTCGGCCGTAAAGTCAGTGCCGGCCAGCTCGGCAGTGGCCAGGAACTCGTCCAGCGCGCCCTGCTCCGTAACGGAGCGCATCTTGACCCAAGCGGCATCCTTCTTGTCGTTTACGAGATATTGTTCGCCCGTCGTGTGGTTCGTTCGCATAGTGGCAGACGTCTTCCTGTGGTCGGTGCCTTTGCCCTTTCCGAAGCGATCGTTCATCAGGGTATTGCCCAGCCCCTCATTCTTTTTCGACTTTGCCAACACCATCTTTGCGGCTGTCCTCGATCGCCGAGGATGTCAAATGCGATTCCAACAGTCTCAGACTTTATGCCTGGCTAATGCGAATGTCCTCGGATCGCAGGGGGAGGACGAGGATGAATATTTTGTTGTGTGAAGGTCGCATGCCCAGGTTTTGCGGGCTGAATAATACATCATAATGGAGGGGCAAATTTTTTGGATAGCCATATGGAAAATATTTTCGCACTGTATTTTGAAGGCCATGCGCACAAATGCATACAGTACTATCAACAACCGAACTGTACTGGCGCTACCAAGAAATTTCTTTGAATGCCTGCGGTAGGTTAACAAGCCCACTTCTGTCCATGCTCATTTGATTCAGCGCAATCGCAACACCGCCAAAATGCCCAAGGGAAAGTGGATGTGAGTTGATGCTATTGCTGTGTATACTTCTGTCTGTTTGGACATTGTTAATGCTCGGAATTTAGTAATAAGAAGACGGCGCAGCACTTTACGCTCGTCCACCGTCCGCAGAATGATCCGCTCATCCACGACGAGAATGCGCCATCCATGGTGCTGAACCCCGTTCAGACAAAATCCGGATCAAAAGTAAAGCACCTGGATGATCTGGCTTCCGAATTCGGATCTGACGCAGGCGAAATCCGCGCCAACGAAGGTGAAGCAGCAAGCTATGGCGTCTACTTCGACGATACCGAGTACGACTACATGCAACATTTGAGAGACCTCAATTCGGGTGGCGGAAACGTTGTCTTTGTTGAATCAAGCGCGACTCAGAACAAGGGCAAGGGAAAACAGAAGCAGTCATTGGAAGAGGCTCTGCAAAAGATGGATCTTGAGCAAAAGTCGGGTGATCTTTTGGACGAGGATATCCTACCATCCAAGAATCTCACACGACTGACCTACCAGGCCCAGCAGGATGTGCCAGATGTTATCGCTGGATTCAATCCTGATATGGACCCTCGGCTGCGTGAGGTCTTGGAGGCTTTGGAAGATGACGCCTACGTCGATGATGACGAAGATATCTTCAAGGAGCTGTCAAAAGACGGAGAGGAGCTCGAGGACTACGACTTTGAAAATATGGGATTCGATGATGGAGATGAGGATGGATGGGAATCGGATGCCACGGCAAAGCCTACAAAAGAATACAAAGAGCAAGTACCGGAACTGGTAAAGGTCCAACCAGAGCAGACAGAACAGCCGGAACATGGGCCGTCAGAGGATTGGATGGAAGACTTTAAGAAGTTCAAGAAAGATCAGAAAGGCCCACGTGGGCCTACAGCTCCATCCCGATCTGGAGTTGAGTCTATGTGGACAACAACCACAAACGGAGGCAGGACTAAGAAGCGAAAGGGCGCCCTGACAAACGCCTCTGCATACTCTATGACGTCCTCGTCACTCGTGCGAACAGAGCAGCTCTCATTGCTAGATGAGAGGTTTGAGAAGCTGGAGGCTCGCTACAACGAAGACTTTGATGATATGGGATCCGTATCAGAGGTTTCGACGACCTCTAGCGTCCAAGGACCCATGCGCGGAGATTTCGATAATATCCTGGATGACTTCCTCGGATCTTACACAAGGCCTGGAAAGCGAACATCCAAGAAGTCAAAAGCACAGACAGGACTGGAGCAGCTTGATGAGATTCGGCGAGAACTGGGACCTCCGCGTATCCGAGGCCGCGTGAAGTCATGATATGGGAATAGGAAGACTGGCGTCGTAATGAAAGGGAAAAAGTTTAAGAGCTAGCGAATTATATAAGGGATATTCTTTCTTTGTGAGAATAAAATAAAATTATTCTAAAAGGACAGCTAGAAAAGTAAGAGACGTGTGACACTGGTTAAAGTATGAGGGAAAGAGTCAAGTCGTCGGTATCATGTAGATGGGAGGCGTCACGTGATGGCCAGCCTCCTACCGCGAAGCTCAATCAAAGGTACGGCTAGCTTTGGCATCGCGCATCAGCCAATATCCTGCGACACGGCCTTTTCCAACAACCTTCGAAAAGTCACGCCCAACACTCCTCCTCCATGCGCAAATCATCACATAGATGAATGCGACGTCCGTTGCATCATCGGGCCAAATGTTTTCCCCATTCAGCCAGAAGACGCAGGGCTCGTCGCAGGCTTTCAATCCTTTTGCTCCGAAGCAGACCGGTGAAGGAACATCATTTGGCAGTGATGGTGCAGGGGGGTCCAACTCGCTCAAGAAGAGTAAGCGGAAGAATGGACTCGCCGGAGACAGCGATGCGGAGAAGAAGCTCAACGTCAACAATCCCTTCAAAGGCAAGGATGGGAGCCTGAGCGACAGCGGGAGGCAATGGAAGAAGCGAGGTGGAGATGGAGAGAAGAAGCCGGCAGAAATCAAGAAGAATTCCAAAAAGGCACGCGGTGGTACAAAAGGACAGCAGCAGAAGACCGATGGCCGCGGCAACGGTGTGCAGGCTGCCACAAGCGCCGAGGACGACAGCACATCACGCCCTAGTTCGTCTTCGAGTGCGAGCTCCATCGACGAAACGCTCGACAATGCAGCTATGCGTGCTACCGACCCGTATGCGAAGAAGGTATACGACCGGCTGCGGAAGGATGGCATCAGTCCTCCATCTTGGCCTTCCCAGCCTGGAGATCCAAAGAGCAAGACAGAGATGGCCAAGTTTAGAGAAAAGTACGAAGGATATCGACAGAAAGTGCGCGCGTCTCTCACCAAAGCTTCTCTTATCGACGACCCGGACAAACGAAAGACGCTGGAAAACGCCATCACCTTTCGAGGTATTTGCGAGGATATGTGCTCCGAGTACGAGAAGATTACGCGAATCACCGAATTGGATGTTCCCCAACCCGAAAAAGTTGCACGAACAGGCTTTCCCAAGACGAGTCGAATGGTCAAGAAGCTGGCGCGTTCAGCCGCTGGACAGGAAGCTCCTCTCCCGATGGACGTCCGCTCTACGGCTGCCCTACGACGCACTCTGGATTATCTGATTGACGACCTACTTCGCGACGACGAAAACTTGCCTGGTTTACACGGATTTCTGTGGGATCGAACGCGAGCTATCCGGCGAGATTTTACCTTTTTCTCCTCTCCTACGGCCGACGATTTGAAAACGCAAGCATATGTACTGGAAAATATTGCGAGGTTTCATGTCACGGCACTGCATCTTTTGTCACAGCCAGGAAAGGCTGGCGAAGACTTTGTCGAACAGCAGGAACTCGAGCAACTTGGCAAAGCTCTACTTTCTCTCCGAGATCTGTATGATGACTGCAACGCTCAGGGCATTACGTGTGAAAACGAAGCTGAATTCCGCGCGTACTATCTGCTTTTCCATGCTCACGATTCAAATACGGTTGAGATGCTGCAGCGGCAATGGAAGCCACACTTCTGGAGGGATTCAGACGATATAAGGACCGCAGTATCACTCGTTGAAGCCTTGCAAAACACCGCCGATTTCCATGGCCCATTAAAGGCAGCCCCGTTTTTAGCAGCGTCGAATGCTTTCCACTCATTCTTTCGAATTGTCGAGGACCCCAGTGTCTCATATACCATGGCCTGTTTTGCGGAGTGTCACTTTCCCCAGCTTCGCCGGTCAATTTTACGGGCTGTGAAGCGAGCATTAGCCCGGCCCAAAGATCCGACAAACGACTTGACGGCTGCCGCTTTGAACAAGTTTCTTCGATTCGATACAGTTCAAGAAGCCATCGACTTTGCGAAACTTCATGGCATCGAATTCGTCCCAGATAAACAGGCACCTATGGACCCTAAACAACAATGCCTGATTTTGAATAACAAAGAGCCGCTTCGGCACCCCCGTCTTCACCATCAATTCTCACAGACGCTCGTGGAAAAGAAGCGGCGGAATCGGCCCTTGCCAGATGTTATCCACAAAACAATCTACGAAGACTCGACCGCGTCTTTCCAATCAGGAGTCGGCAGCTTCTCTACACAAGAAGGATCTCTTTTTATGCCAGACACAGCACCAGTAACACCAGCCGAATCCCCGCCGATGCAACCACAAAATTCCACGTCTCTTCCTGCGTCCGGCCTAGCTTTAAGTGGGTTTGGAAGCAACCTCCTCGGCACACAGAAAGGTAGAGATTTCTTCCCTCACCAGATACAAGAACATCAGCATTTATCTCGCACATCATTCGTGTTCATTCCAGTTCACTAATACCGTTTTAGCTTCAGAGCAACCAGTCAGCATATTTGGAGCACCTGATGTACAAAAATCTACTCCATTTTCGAACCCCTTTGCGTCTGCTTCGACGCCTTTTGGCAGCAAGCCGACTTTGGGTTCTACTGCACCTGCTTTTCCTTCTAGCAATGCACCTACGGCAGCTAACCCTTTTGCATCCGCAATCACGTCAAGCAACGCTTCTCAGAATCCACCCGCACTGCCATCAATCTTGGGTGGAGGCACAGCTGTTAATCCTTTTGCACAAACAGCGCCAACCCCTTCCCCAAAGTTTTCGGGTTTCCAAAGCAAGCCACCATCTCAACCGCAAACTCAGCCATCTGCAAGTCTAGGCGGTTTCCCGTCATTTTCTCCGCCAGCGGCTGTGAATGGAATTGCCCCCCCACCCAAGATTTCTTTTGCTACACTCGGAGAGCAAAAACCTGCCTTGTCGGGGCCATTTGGGGGGAATAAAGCACCTATATTCCCCCCAGCTGCAGATACAGCTAAGGGAGAGATAACCCAGCCTAAACCCAGCTTTTTTGCTTCTCCATCGCCAGCTTTTCCTCCGGCGAACACGAGCAAACCGACAGGCTCTGCAGGGGTGCCAGCAATCACGCCTTTCTCAAACTTGACGGGAACAACGAGTAACAGCATATTATCCTCTGATCTAGGCTCAAATTCGTTGTTAGCCACGCAGAGCCAGTCCCCGTCAACTACGGACAATAAGCCATCGCCATTCCCGCCAACGAATGACAGCCTTGACTTCTTGCTATCAGGCGTACCTGACAAAGAAGTGCCCAAAGGTGGAATATCTGCCACACCGTTTTCTAACTCTCTACTGGGACTAGAGCCTAAAAAAACCGAAGAACCAGCTCTCTCGCGTCCTGGTACCTTGCAGAGTTTCTCTTCCGGGTTCCCAGGACTTGGTTCTCCAACATCTAGTCGCAAATTTGAACCGGCTGCCAGTACTACTCCTACCTCCTCTCCTCCTCGCAGCGCCTTCTTTTCTACTACCCCACTGTCCCCTCCACCTCCAAGACCAGTGACTTCACCACGCGATCTGCTAGGCGACTTCACAAGGTGGTTTGTGAATGGAGACAAGGGGCTGATGAAGGAATTTGAGATTTTCATGGTAGAAAGCATCGTCCAAGAAACTTTTGACAAATTTCAAAAGGATGAGAAGGAGAGAATGGCGAGAGAGAAAGAGGAGCAAGACGAAGCGGAAGCTAAGAGATTCCGGATATATAACCTCTCTCTGAAATATTTCTACCGGTGGAAGAAAACTGCTCGGGAGAGGCGTCTGAGGCAACTCCGTCGGAGCGGACGCGACCAATTCCGCGCGTTTCGCGAAGCTCAGAGAGCAGCACAGCTCAAGGAAGAGCAGGAGGCTAGTCAACGGATTGCCAGCCAAAAGGCAGAACTGGCTACTCTCAATCGCCCTGATGAGCTAGCAACAATACTCAAGAAAAACCGACAGAGCAAGAGGAAAGCAGAAGAAGCACTGCTTGCGTCCGGCGTCTTGTCCGGCGTGACAAACGAGAGGAGAGCTGTCTCGGCAATCTTCCGCAACGATTACCGACTGTCGCCTACCCCGTCGTCGATTAATGGGAGCCAAGGGATTCGATCTCGGTCTGGGTCGATCGCAAGCACGGAAGGTGGTTCGAAAACACGGGCTTTGCGCGAACGACTTTTAGGAGAAAAGCCTGGGCGGTTCCAGCGTTCTCTGCCTTCTGTATCAGCAGGTAGCTCACCACCAGAAAAATCACGCGTAAGCAAAGTCTCTGAGCGCTGGCGATTAAAAGCTATGGGCATCGTACAGATGCCTGACGGGACTGCCTTGCCGGAATCCATGGTGGACGATATCAAACGCGGTCTCAAGAAGGATACAGGTTTTAGAGGAAGTACAAGCTTTAGAGGAAGTGCGAGCCTTAGGGGAAGTGCAAGCCTTAGAGAGAGTACATTAATCCGGCGGGCGTCAATCACCAGCGCCGCATCGACGATAGCAGCGGCAGCAGTGCGGCCACAAAGCCCCATGGCATTCACATCCTCTCAAGAAGACCCCTTTCTAGACAGCCCGTTGACCATCAACAACAAGAGGAAGCGACCTGCGGAAGATGCAGGGGAGACGGCCAAAGAGCAAGTCGAAGATACGGATTCACACAAACGCGTCATGAGCGACGCGGATATTTTAATACAAGAACTTAGGACAATGCGTCAGGAGATGGAGGAGGGTACAACGTGGTTCAAATCACAAAACGGAAAGCTGCAAAGCGACATATTGAGCAGAGGGGGCACACCTCTGGACGAAAGCATCATATGAAAAAAACATCGGCGTTGGAAGGGAGGGAATTGATATTTTTGGGGGACTTGGTTGTCAGAGATTCATCAGAACTTGAGGGATTCATTTATGGTAATAAAGGACTTTTTTTCCTTCCTCTCCTCATCATTACTTTGTTTTAAAAAAACATTTCTCATCCAACGTTTCTTGAGCTTTGCGAGCCGTCATTCTTGGTTGGGCGTCATTGGCTTTTGGCTTATTTCATTTTGTTTCTGCGCGCACGAACGAGGGACAGAGAGGACCGGCACGAATTCTCGGATACCCACGAATTGGATTGTCGGATGGAGGACTGTCTCTTGTTGCTCCAGTCGAATTTAAAGAAGTTGCGGCATCGTCTTGCACAAATTCGCGTCGGTTTTTTTCTTTACGTTCTCGCGTTTCATCCCCAGGTGATGTTTATACTTTGAGAGGCCTTCTTTTTCTCAGTGTTTGTCATTTTCATGTGCCTTTTTTCTTTTTTTTTTTAAAAAAAAAAAAAAAAAAGCAGGGCGGTAGGGGCATATGGCAAGCGTGTCTTTTTTTGTTTTGTTTTTCCTGTTTTCTATAGCTTTAGCCATTGAGCCTGTTTACAGCATTCAGGGTAGGAAAGATAACGGCATGATATGGAACGATTTGTTGATAGAGTTGCAGTCCAGCGTTTTTATCTTGGAGGTTGAATACGAATGATGGCTGGGTTATTCAAACCTAGTACTTTTAGTGTTTTGGTGGTACTGTAGCAACTGAATGATAAGAGAGGATATCTCAACACACAATTTTAACGGCGAATACACGCCACACAGTGAGTCATCCCCAATATCCGGTCGTTGAGTCACTGCTAGGCGTATATTCTTTGGGTCTCTCCACTTCCACCCACGATCGTTAGATTCACATTACAGTCAAGAGTTTATCTTGCGCCCCGTCGTACAAACTTCTAGTGTGTATTCTATGCGTAATCAACTTTTGCCATTGCCGCAGTGCCCTTATCGATCATTGTAGATCGCATTTGTTTTGGGGGTAGAGACACCGTGGCCTGTTTCCTCTTTCGTCAGAATCGGTCAGATAAACAAAACATGGGATATTAAATCTGGGTTACTAATTTGCTACAGAGAATGAGTAGACCTTTGCAGTTTATTAGGCATCGAACGAGTATTGCCGCTGCTGCTACCGCTTACTCTGGCTGCCCCTTTTCTAATGTCTGATACTATGTGAAGCCATAACCATGTGTTTGAATTGTGTATGTATAATGCTAGTCAAAAAAAATGCAGCTATAGGATAATTCGTAATAATACAAAAGAAGGATAATTCAATCAATCCTCACTCCCAAACTCCCAACCCAAAACCACCAAAATTCCTCCTTCCCAATCCCTTACTCCCAGCGCACTCCTTTCCCCGAAGCAAGCATCTCATCAATCTTCCACAGCGGAGTATACCCAACCACCTTGGGAAACCTCGGAATGTAATTCCTCCAGTCAAACTCTCCATTCTGCAGTCGCTCCCTCCGACGTTGCTCTCTAGCAGCCTTGCGTTCTTCCTTCTCAGCCTTGCGAGCTTCCTTGGCGGCTTTGCGCTCTGCCTTGCGGTTTCTCTTCTCTCTCGCCATAACCAGCTCCCACCATTCAGGCTCGCATGGGACTCTATCCAGCGGAGTGTATTTGAGATTTCGGAAGCGCCATGCTTCGTACTTGTTCTCGAGCTTGGCGATAGGTCTGAAGATGCCCATTTTTGCGGTTGTGATGATGTTCGTGTCGGCGTGTTTGATTTTCTGAGTTTTTTTGTGGTTTTTGTGTGAATGATTTCTTTTTTTTTTGGTTCTCGTATGAGAGTGGTTTTTTTGGTTTTCGTGTGAATGTGGTTTTTTTTTTTGTTTTTGTGTGAGTGTGGTTTTGCGTGAGCACTGAGTGTGCTTTTGTTTGTGTGTGTTTTTGCGTGAGCACTGAGTGTGCTTTTGTGTGAATGTGGTTTTGCGTGAGCACTGGTGTGCTTTTGCGTGATAGTGTTTTTGTATGAGTATGTGTTTGTATGAGTATGTGTTTGTTTGAGTATGTTTGTGTATGAGTATGTTCTTGTGTGAGTGCTTCTTGTGCTTTTTTTGTGAAGATGTTGGCAGATCACCAAAGAATAGCAGCGGTGGTAAAAACAGAAAACTGCCAAAAATGATGGTTAAGGAAGGAAAAGAAAAGAGAAAAGGTCGGGGGGGAAGAAGGAATTATATAGACAGATCGAACTTCGATCGAAATTCGTGAAAAGTCAGACAAAGCCAAATCTTTACTTTTTCAGTCAACTTTGCGGAGATAACTCATCTCCTCATGAAGCCATCGTGATGGCTGAACCTTAATACTGATAATGTATATCGTTGTTGGGTTGGAGCTTGGTATGAGATCTAAGTTCTGGAACACAGAAGAATGTGGAGATTGAGTTTCAAGAGACACCTCGCCAGCTACGTATGATAATGAAAGTTGCAGATAAAGTATCTGCTTTGAAAGGGCATCAATGCTATTAGATATAAGATAATAGTGTGACTGACTATGTGCTCGTGTACTGCTAGATTAAACGGTATCAAAGTTTCATCCTCAGATAACAAAATAGAGAGGGGGCTCAACGTTATTTGCGGGGTGATTTGAGGTAAAAAGCTTTATTCAAATTGTATCTGGGGCATAGAGCCGACGCCAAGTGGCTTAATGTGGCCAATATTCATGGCATCTTCCATTAGAATTATCAAAATATTTTTCAAGCGCACTTGTCATAAATCGTTTCATTAATTCAAGCATCAGTCCAGCTGTTCCGCTACATTGAAGCATCGTGTATCATATCTACCAAATAGAAGAGAATCCCAAGCTACTTCCAAACAAAATCGCTCCAGTACTTAAGTCCATATCATAATTATTGACCACCCTCATTTCACCGCGTATTCGTAGGTGGCGGTGGAAACGATGTTATAAGGATCTCGCTCTGTACGGGACTTCCCATGTTTGTCTTGCTTCTCTTCCGGGTAATCAGGCCCAGCGCATTAGTCACTCCGGTTTCTTCCTCCCATCTTCTGTCGGGACGGTACGGCTTCGGGGTCGGTGACCAGCTGGACTGTCCCAAGTGAGGAGAAGGCTTGAATCCAGAAGGTTGGTGGCTGAGAAGAGGGGCGTTGGAGCGGGTCGATACAGCAGAAGCCGGGGTCGCGAAGTCGTCGGGAGAGTAAGGCCGAGGAGACATGTGTGCTTGAGTGGGTGGAGTCAAAGCAGTGATGATGCTGGGCCTCATGACTGCACTATCCTGTCGGCTGATGGTGACGTTTAGTGAGCTTTGGCTATTCCAAGGGTATTGATCCACAGGATAAGCATCTGCCCCAATACCAGTGGTAACCTTAACGTGTGCCTTCTCTTGTCCATGGAAATTGTCGTCGGCATGGGTGTTCTCGGGAAATCTTGGTGTCACTGGGGTGACTCTGGTTTGGCAGCGGAAAGAGTAGCCAGAGGCGCGGTCTTCTTGTTTTGCACGATTCTTGCGCTTACGGATGCACATGTAAGTGAACCCTGCGACCAACGCAAGTAGGACTGCTCCACCAACTGCTATGCCCACAATTGCCGAGCTGGAAAGTTTGGGTTCCTCGTAGTTGGTAGCAGGTGTTTGATCGACGACTTGGATGTTGTCATTACCAAAGATGGTATTGTTTAGAATTAAAATGGACCCTGGCGCGGGTTTTGTCTGGCATGCTCCTTGTAGAGTCAGGAGAACTAGAAGACAGAGGGGTCAGTAAAGCGAGGGCGGCGGAAAAGATGGACGTATAGGACATACAATTGGATAGATAGTTGTGCTGTCCATCTGCCTTGACACACTCCAGACACCCCTCGACATTGTTGCTGGTGACGACGCCTCCGCTTGCATCGCAATAGTCGTAGGTGGTCGAGTTGGTTGGATTCTTGATGTCAAGCTCGAGGGCAGAAGCGAGGTTTCCGCATCCTGCAGTTGTCGTGCAAGGGCCTGTTTCGATGCCGGTGTTGTTGGGATAGCCAAACATGCAATAGCTGGACGAATACCGCAGGTTGTCTTTGCAATATGTGAGCCGACAGCGACTAGAGGGGATTGTCACCACAAAGACTTACACAGGAACCAATCCTGGTCATTCTCAGTGCCGTGGGTGTAATTGCTATTCTGCAAGCATGTGAAGCAGCTCTTCAGCTTTTTCCCCTCCGACTTGTTGTCAAAGTCGTCGTCACTGCAGACAATGTCTTTCCACTGGTCGTCGAAGAACTTCGGATCCGATTGCGACCCGTCGGAGGTAGTGCAAGCACTTGTGCATGGCGAATTTGGTGCAACTCTCAGAGCATGCACCAATGAAACAGCCGTGAGAGATATGGAGAAGATCCAACGAGCCATTGACGTGTGAGCCATCCTTGTTTTTTCCCCCCCAAGGTTGAGCGATCCTAGTAAACCGAAGCGAACGAGAGAGAATGACAGGTTCAGGATTGTAAACGAAGGAAGTCACACAGCTGGCGTGTGATGCAAAGGAGCGAATGTCGAGGAAGCAAATGCTGTAAAAGAGGTCGATGCACGTCCTTTAAGAGTGGTATATTAAAGTCTCAGCCGTGGTTCCAAAGGTAAGACAGTACACCCCTATCAGATGCAGCAGTATCCAGACTGCAGCAAGGCCGTTAACACCAACCGTAAAGGGAAAATATACAAGACAAGAGAAACGCAAGCAAGCAGGAAAACTGCGGGTAGAGCAAAGAAACGAGAGCAACGACCGAAATGCACAAGTGATTCGACACGAGGCGGCGAGGGGCGCACACGAACGGCTTATAATAAGATCCTGGCCGCCCGGCATCGTATCGTGCGTGATCTGTGGCTGCTTAAGCTTGTTGATCCCAAGGCGCCGGTGACGAGACTATCGTGACGGCGGCAACATGATCGCTTCGCATCTGCTTGCCGCCCGTCTCGACCCCCCTCGCTAACGGGCTCAGCTCCCATCACACACCCATAAGCCGGTCCGTCTGTCGCTCTGCCGTCAGGCGCTTGTGCTGTGCCGGACTCGTGATGTGATGTACCGCTTGCTCTTCTTCTTCTTCTCCCTTGACTCTTCAGCCGGCATTTGGTCGTCACACCGTTTCTCGGTCCCTCCTTGCATCCCTGCCCATCGCATCACCGGCCATCGCATCGGGCACCTCCACGTGAAAGCGAAGGTCATCATCAAACCAATCCATGTCCCATCACAGAACAGGCTCAGGCACACGATGCGGGAGCTAAAGAAAGAACCCCAGCGAACAAGCCCTTGTCCGCAGAAGCCGTTCATCTCGTCACTCCGGCCCAATCAGAAGCACCATCTCGCAAACTAGTGCTTTCTCCAGCGAGCGAGCGCCTAGCGAATCGAAAGACGCAAAATGCTAGTGAGAAACAAAAATCACAAAAAAAAAAAGCGGGAGATGCAAAAAGATGCAGCGTCTCATTGTGTGATGACGGACCCAGAAAGTGTCGGCGCTTAACTGCAAGCTCCACGTGAGTTGGCGCCCAATGCCGCCTTCCAATTCAGGTACCAAGACTTTTGGGAATGCGCAACTGGATTCGATTGGACAGACTTGCAGGTGAGTAATTCAATAGTTTCTGTTTGCAGGTGGGAGTATGATATCATTCACTTCTGGCCGAGAAGAAACCATTACCTAGGTAGGTAGACCAAGATATCATCCCTTAGACTGCAACCTCAGTCCAATCTAATCACACGCGGCGATACTGACGCATCACGGTAGTAATAAACATGTGTACGAATTGATACCTGATAACGCCAATTGCCCAAGAGCCACATGTGGGTAACTAGAAAAGAGAAAGGTACAAGGCGACCATTTCCATATCGACAAAAGACTCCCACGCCAGGATACTTTACACTGAAAAAGAATCCTCAGTCTTGACTCCACACATTCTTTTCTTCCTCTTTTAATCGCTGTCCTCGTCGTCTCCCTTGCCCCCCTTCTTTGCTGCCTTGGCGGCCTTCTTCTCCGCCTTCCGTCGTTTCCGCTCTGCCTTCTCCTCGGCAGACTCGCCCTCGTGCTTCTTTCGCTTCTTCTTGTCCTCCTCAGCGGGAGCCTCTGCATCGTCCATCTTGCTATCAGCCTGCTCGCTCTTGGAAGGCAGGACAGGAATCGAGGTGGTGGCGGGAGCAGCCGCAGCAGCAGCCGCAGAGGTGTCCGACGCGCTAAAGTCCTTGTACTCGGAAGTCCACTTGGAAGGGGTGGCATCGTTGGGTCGGCCAAACTTGTCGAGCTTGCCGTCCGCCTTGAGTTTCTTCTTCTCCTGAGCGACAGGTCCGAGACCCCATCTTCGGGGGTAAAGGTCACGCTCCATGATGCAGCGCTTGACCTTGGCCACGACTCCGTGGTCGCATGTAGACATTTCAACCGTAGACATCTGAGCGATGCCAATGGCGATAGCCTCACCCTTGGTGGTCATCAGGACAACCTCTTCGTGGTGCTCAATGCCAGACTCTGTGAGAAGAAAATTTCAGTCAGCGAAACGTCCTTCAAGTTATAATGCAGCATTTGAAGCTTTCTCAATCATGTACAAACCATAACGCAGGAGACCAGGAAGCATAAGCTTGGCACCGTAGCACACGGCGTTGACGGCGCTATCCTTGACAACAAGACGCTTGTAGCCTGTGAGGAGGGTCTCGAGGGGCGCAATCACTCTGCGCAGGTAGGTCTCATCCCGGGTGTTGTCCATGGTCCACTGAGCATCGAGCACATCGTGTAGGGTGACGAGGTGCTTGGTCTCGTCCATGGCACCGGATCGCACACGACGAAGCTCCTGCATGTGGGCGCCAACACCCAGCAAAAGACCCAAGTGCACACACAGAGTTCGGATGTAGGTACCAGCCTCGCAGCTCACCCAGAAGACACCCAAGTGGCGGTCATTGTCAAACTCAATCAGCTTGCTCTCGTGGATGGTTCGGATACGGAGCTGACGCTTGACGGCAGAAATCAGAGGAGGGCGCTGGAACAGGGCGCCGGTAAGGGTCTCGAGGGCACGAGCGAATTGAGCCTCGCCACCAGGCAGCTTATCGTGAAGGCGGATGATGGCAACATACTCCTTTCCGGCCCCCTGTTGGGACTTGACCAGTCGAGTCGCTCGGTCGATACAGACGATCAGGCAGCCCGTGACCTTGGGATCCAGGGTACCACTGTGACCAGTCTTCTCAACTCTGCACCGATTTCATTGTTAGCTCTACGATACAGTGTGAGGAGAGCGATTGGAATGGAATCCCAATCGACAAAGAAACTGCAGGTCGCCACGAACCGAAGAATCCGCTTAACCCAGGACACAACCTCGTGACTGGAAGGGTTCGAAGGCTTGTCCAGGTTGATGACACCAGAGCTGATGTAGGATTTGAGATCGCGCTTCAGGGGCGCAGATCCATTGGGGATCGGGGTGAAGTGGCCAGTTCGCACAAGGACTAGAAAGAAGAAGAAAGGTCAACAGAAGGTTCGTTTCGGTGCGTGTGTCGTTTTTTCATCTTGCGCTCCAACGTTGCTTGGAGTACATCGCCGCACCCAATTGAGAGCCAAAACTCGTCCCGCAAGCATAAAAAGACCATCAAACAAGATTCTTCACTCACGCTTGTCATAGTTCTTGAGAAGCAGCGGCCACTGGCTGGTGTCGACGGCGGGAGTCACCGCTTGAGGCTTGATGGTGTATTCCTCCTCCTCCTGCTTCTTCCTGTTCACGACTTCCGTAACCATCTTGGGCAGTTGCTTTCCGAATCAAGCAGCCAGATAGCCAAAATCCTGAAATGAGGGGAAATTGCAGCGTCTGATGATCTCAATTACGAGAAACGAGGTTGGCGCGCTTGCAGTCGTGATGATTTTTTTTTCTAGTTCTGCGAACTTTGGAGCTTCCAGTTTTTTTTTTTCCTTCGCTCTGTGGGGCAGAAACTTTGCGTCCCCAAAAATGTGGCGCCAAGTGGCCACTAATCCGAATACGGCGTATCGTGGCCGTGCAAGCCACATCATTTTCCGTGGTCAACTCTGCAGGGAATCCTCGTACCTGTACCTTAGTACCTAGAGACAAATCCGCTTACACACCACACACACACCCTTGATATTGCATGCAGATGGCCTGCTTCCCTTTCTTTTCCTACAATGGATGCGGATGCGGATGAGGATGCGGACATGAAATGGCAAACTACGAGAGAACTCACAAAGTCTGATGCGTGGCTTCATCTAATCTTATTTCAGTTTAACTTTTCTTTTCCCGCTTCTACATAAAGAGCCACCGCCTCCTTCTCCCCTCTCAGCATTGGTCTCCCGTTCCTCTTCTTTTCATCCCCCTCTCTCGTACTTCGCCCGTACTCGACGGCATGTTTTGTTCGCAGGGAATGTTTTGGAGAGATTGTGATCGATTGCACTCGAGCTTCACAGATGGGTTGCAGTTGGCGACAGGCTCTATGGGTGGGGGTAGAGCGACATGACCAACAATTGAGACCTGGGGGACACGGGCAATGATGATTCACCTCTGAGCACAACGAAGCTACGCATAGTGGGATACTGGGGGGAATATCACACGAAGAAGAGTCAAAAAATGTATGATTTGGGTGTTGAATGTGAGATGTCAACTTTTATGGCAGATGAAACGCATGGTTTCATTTGACGATGAAAGCCAGTATCAAGCCATCCCAACCATTGGATTTCGTCTAGCCCTTGTTGGGTAGCAGTACAAGCACTGAACAGCTTGACTACAAGACCTTGGGCCGACCTGGAGACAATGATGACCGTCATGTTATCGGGAGGTGTCGCCTCCCGAAGGACCAGAGGGGGTCCTATCGACTGCTGAGTCTCCAGGAAATAGCATCCCCCTAAGCGAATCAGGATTCCAGAGAATGGGTTGGGTGGCTAGTAGCCAAAGAAGAAGATGAAGACTGCCATCGGTTGGCCGATTTGTTGTGGGAATGAAAGAAAGGAAAAGAGAGAGGCGCGATCTGATGCTTCCCCTCTGGCCTACAAGCTCTTGAATATAGTGCAATATAACATCTTGGTGGTATTGGAATACACAACGAATGCCCAGCCTTACCATGCACCATACTGCTCAGCACCAAGATGTATGCGAGCCAGCACTCATACGGAACGACGGAACAATACGACATCGCCCATGTGGAGTTGATACTTGCTGTTCTAAATCATGCAGAGCGGAGATGCCGGGTAGTATCTATTTCTCACCTCACACCCGATGGCGCCTGATCAAGATACAATACGGGTTACAAATATGCTTCGAGCAGCAGTAAGGGCAGCTGCTCATATATACCAAAGCTTAAAACATTGCAAATATGGAATGGCCGAAAGAACTTTGCTGCACTCTTCAAGTAGCCCGCCATAGAATCAGGTCAGACTGTATCCATCCAAGATTCAGGCCACGATCCCTTTCGGCAACATCTGTCACTCTACGCACGGGTGTGCAATAAACAAAGCATACATGTAGATAAGGCAATCAATGTATAGGAGCTCGGGAATTTTCACATCAAGTATTCTGTCCCTACCATCTCGGCTGATGTGAAGAAGAACATTGAAGCCAGATAGGGTGCAAAAGTATAGTAGCATGCATCAGCCAAGTTATGGTCAGCGAAAGTGAACAAAATTCATTGTTTAGTCAAAGTCATTTGCAATAATGCCACCGTATCGCGGTTGGTTCAAAACGTGTTTATACTCACTTTTAACGCCTTACTGCATGATCCTACGAGTATCTATAGCAACAGATTAGCTCCGGCGATCGATTTACGGGGAAGCTTTTGTCAGTCGGTGCTCCCATTCACGGTTGACGCTGCGGGGATGCATGCGGCGGCGTTCAGTGGCTCACCCTATAGACATGGATGGCACAAGCCTCCCCAAATCTGCGAAGAATTGAAGAAGTGACGCCGTATTATCGGTATAAGAGATTGCGATGATCCAGTTTCGTGGCAGGTAGTCAATCATTCTCCTTACACGACAACAGCCTGTCCTCACTATTAGTGAACAATCCCTCACAACGCATCTCAACATCAGCCAACTACTAATCCCTCACCACGTCTGCAAGATGAGCGACTCGACACCAGCACGCCGTCCATTCCGCGGCTCATGTCACTGCGGTTCCATCAAGTACATCGTCTTCCTCACACTCCCTCACAAACCGCTCTCAGCCGACACGCCCCCTCCCGCCGACTCCCGCTCCCACCAGGAGTTCTACCGCTGCAACTGCACGGCCTGCCACAAGGCCGGCCACTTCCACATGCGTCTGACCTGGGCGCCCGAGGACTTCATGCTGCTCTCCCCGCCGGATCCCATGGCCGAGCTTGCAGATTACAGGTGCAACTCCGGAGGCTTTCACTGGCCCTTCTGCAAGACGTGCGGCGGGAAGTGCTTCATCTTCGAGGGCGAGGGGCAGACGGCCGAGGTGGACCTGGACGAGATGGGCGTCAAGGACAAGGACGGGAGCAAGATGGGCAAGAGGACCATCTGGCGGCCCAAGGCTGAGGGCTGGAACGAGGAGAGCGGATCCGGGTGCTATCTCAGTGTGAATGGGTATACCGTCGATGTGGCGCAGGAGGGATTTGAATTGGGTGAGTTCACGACCAACGGATGGGTCGCGTACATTGACTGCCTTGAGCTCAATGGTCCGGAGCGGGAGCCGCGGTATGATAAGCCTTACGAGGGCGGCGCCTTTTGAAGAAGAATGTCTTCAACTTGAAACGCGGGCTGGTGATTTCCTATGTATTATCTAATTCAAATAGGGCTATCTGCCTTTTATCCAAGCACAGGAGCTTATACAGGTCTTTGTCTAACTCATGCCCAGACTGCATGAAGCTTGGCTTCTTCCAAGGCCTTGTGAACTTTCAATGCGTCGTCAAGGGTGGCGTATCCATCTTCTTCACCCTTGGCGAACGCCTCGTATAGCCTCGCTACATTTTGTCCCATGTAAGACACCTGACTCAAATGTTCCGGTTCACCCGAGTTAAAGTCAATCTCCTTTGCTTCTCCCCCAAATTCTCTCAACTTCAGTTTCAAACCTGGAGGTCCCCAGTGGAAGATGCCAGGATCGCTAGTCAACTCAAACTCGCCCTTAGTCCCGCTAATGATCCATCGGAAGCCGGTGTTGTCGACTGGTTCAGTGGACGTGCGCATCGTCACTGATGTTACGGCACCACTTTCCAAGACTCCTTGGAGAAGAATTGTGTCTGGAGCCGTGATGTCAAAATTCTCTTTGGTGGTGTTGCCTTCGTGATCCACAAGTTTGGTCTTTTTGTTTTGGATCTTGAAGGTCGACTGGATATCCTTGAAGTCCCCGAGGATACTCAAATGAGTGTCCAAAACTGGGTCATATTAGCCATCGATTCTTCTTTACTTGTCGTTCATGTCTAATGATTGGATAAAACTCACTGTGCCCGACAACTAGATGCAAGCGGCTGATGCCAGAGTCGATGTTTAGAAGAATTGACTGCGACTCTGGCCACATGAGCGCGGCTATAAGGGAGTTATGGCCGTTGAGGGTAGAGAACACCACGTCGCCTATGGCGCCAGACTTGATCAAGTCCTTCATACGTCGGAATACAGGATGAGTACGGCCCTGTGAGCCACTGAGGGCCTTGACCCCAGCACTCTTGGCCAGAGCAGCCAACTCCTCAACCTCTGCAAGTGTCGGCGCGATGGGAAACTCCACTAGAACGTTCTTCTTCTGCTGGAGCACAGGCTTTAACAATTCGTAATGCTTGCCAATGGCGACAACGATGGAGACCATGTCAATGCCAGGATCACTAACAACCTCATCGAGGGAGCCGTAGGCCTTGACATCGGGGCCAAGTTTGTGCGACTCGATGGACTTTTGAGAGGAGGCGAGTGAGGAATTGCAAATACCGACAACTTGATAGTGGGGAGAGAGTTTAAGAGAGTTTAAATGTTGAATTCCCCATTCGCCTGTCTTGTAACCCGCGCTGGAGGTGGCGGCGAGCCCGATGATGCAGATGCGGATAGGCGCCATTGCGAGTTTGATCTGGGTGCGAATTTATATGAAGCTGAGAGTTGTACTATGAATGGTGATCTTTTATTGCTTGATTCAGAGCTTTCTCGAGTTTATATACACACATATATATGCACAAACTATATGTTTACACCAATATCACTGTTGTTCAGAGGCCCATCGACACTGCATACGGGGGCTGCAATAGGATCTACAAAGTCCGCGGCTGGTCTCCACTTGAACTCCGAGGAATTCGGACTCGCTTCTCCGCCAGCATCTTGGATGCCGAGTTCACGGACCAGCGATCCCATTAGGAATGCAAGATCATTACTAATCATCCGTTGCCATAAACTGAAGCTTCAAGGTTCAACAACTTCAAAACCCCGAGGACTTTCTTTAGTTGCATCTTGGGTCGATTCAGCTCGTGTTTAACGTGCCTCGCTAAACATATATCCGCGGACAATTAGGCATGCCGTTCCCTCGCCAAAAATCTTGCACTCACTGCAGGCAGTCGAAATTACGATGCAACCGGGCAGCTCCGACATGTTCACGCTGCGCTGAGCGCAATCTGGCATGTGATATTCGCGATATTCACGTATCGCCATATTCGGACTCGCGCCGTTCCAAAGTCCCCAGACTGGAAAATGTGGACATTGAAGCTCTCGAACATCAGCACAGTGATTTTGGAGTCCCACCGGCTATCTTCGACGTAGTATCACCTGGTGCGGCTGTAACTCTCGGTGATGAGAATGTAAGCGCCAACTGGATGGTCACCGATAGTTTTGAACCCGGTCATTTGAATCCGAAAAATCTCGAATCTGGGACCGGCGATTTTGGTCTCGACACTCTCGAAGACGAATTTGACCTGCAAATGATGCCCGAGTCCAACTGCTCGGAGCAAAATATCATCGAGACGTGGACATCTGCCTGTGAAATCCCCCCTGATAGTTCCGCTCCAATCTCATGCTGGGACCCTTCACTTCTCTTGGGTGAATCCGGTTCGGAGAGCACCACCACCTCGTGCGATCACACGGCGTCCACTCTAGCTGTACGGACTCCCTCCAACCAAGGGTCCCTGCGAAGCCGCCCAATCCTAAAAGGCTGCATGTTGACCAACATGGTCCTGGGACAAATTACCGGCTATCCAAAGATGCTTGTCCTAGGAGACCGTCTTCCTCCGTTTATCCATGCGCCCTGCTACATGGATGAGAGACTTGCTCCAGAATGTGGCGAGATGGGGAAACACCAATGTTTGCCCAAGAGGCTTGCCATTTGCGCCAGCTTGGTGGATATGTTTTATTCGCGGACAGATGCCAACGCGGATTTCGTCTGGCAGACGATATCTTCGGAGGGACAGAGATTACATGAGGAGGTATCATTCTCTTGCTCCACGCTTACTGATACCGATTTTCTTTTTTGACTTACAAGACTGACCTTTCTCTAGTATAAAGGCTTGGACTCATACGGCCAACTTGCTGCCCTACAGGCGGTCATCATATATATCCTCTTGCAGGCTCAGGATCCCGAAACGGCGGAACGAAATGGCGCCAATGCTCTGCTCTTGTTCATGATAGTACGTGAACTCCATCCAGTCTCTTTCCAGACAGTCAATCTGCCGCCCAGCAATACTTATGAGCTGCATTGACATAAATCAGGAACTCTTCACTTGTCTCACCGAGAGCATTGACTGGGATACAAGTGACTCTATGGAAACATCAGAAAGACAACATTGGGTATTAAGAGAGTCTTTGAGACGGTAATCACACCTACACCCCTGTGTCAACTTAAAAACACATTTCAAGTCCTAACGAGATATTCAGGATAGTCGCCTTGCTCGGCCTTGTCGAGCTACTGTTCGAAGGTCTAATCCCACCTCACGCAGCCCAGGCCAACCCTCCCTACAAAAACTTCCGGGCCACTCCTCTACCAAGTCAGCGCGACTTGTGGGAGGCCCGCACCAACAGAGCCTGGAGGCGAGAGCTGAAGCTGTACCTCTCAGGCCGGACGTCGCGCGAAGTGCTAACAGTCGGAGACCTGCTTGAGTTGGATAACGCGGGTTGTTTCAGGAACACTTGGAACAATCAGCATGCGTACAGCAAGTTGCCGGATGCGGTCAGTTGGTGCGGAAACTCTGATGCGTTGGGGATGTTGATCTGGATGGTGCTTCCTTTTCAAAGATGGAGAAAGAGGGATGCCCTGTGGTGATGCGATTCGAGGACAATCTAGACTAATGAATTACAAAAGATAACGTGACGTCTTATATATATCAACAACTCCTCTCCTGGGTAAGGAGGATAAACTACCTAAGAACTGAGATTGGACTCCATAATTACTATTGAACTCAAGCAGGCCCCATTCAACAGGATGCGAATGCAACATTCGACGAAAGGCGCGCTGATTGTAGTGGTGGCGGTGATGGTTGTCGTGCTCGTGGTCTTGGTTGTGTGTACTTGTACGAAACGGTGTCCTTTTATGTATAGGAGAGATAGCCGTACAGACCCTTATCTACATGTAGGTCGCATCAGGAGAGGACGAAGAAGGGGGCGATTATGCCTAGGCAGACGACCTACTACATAGTATATGTGCGCGACATGCAAGGGTCTGATCCGAGGAGGCGGGGATATCCTATTACATAACCGCGATATGAAGTTTCATCTAAGTTAGACTGATCCTTACGGTTAAATGACCCTGGCACATGCATGAAGTGCCACGATCCTGTAGGACGGCTCAGCCGCTTCGTTCTGCAATTCAGTGGCTGGGAGACAGGCAGTCTTTATTTTCCATCTGTTCAGTTTCCCACCAGCTTACAAATTTTCAAATAGGTAGGCCTCTCATTACCTGTCTTAATTACCCGCGTCTTGAATTTCGCGAATTTCTTTTCCCCCACTGCGTACTCGCACTCATTTCCTCCCACGATGGCATCCGTCTTGCCCCTCCGCTTACTCCGCTACGATGCCGCCACTCAAAGCTTTGCCGTCGTGGAGCCCAATGCCCCGGGTGCACCCAGAGTGCAGTCGTTTGACATAACTTCGTATACGTGGGGATTGAAGAGAAAGATGCCGTTCAAAACTAAAATCCAGGGAGTGACCTGGCCCTTGTACTTGTCCAAGAAGAAGCTGCGGAATCTCAAGAAATTGATGGTGCAAGACGGGATTGAATATCTATGGGCGGATTGCGTGTGTATCAACCAGATTGACGATGCTGAGAAGGCTCGCGAGGTGCCCAAGATGTACGAGTACTACAGGAGCGCTCGCAAGTGCCATATACTCCTCGAGATTGACAAGGTATGGGACCCTCAGAAGACGGTCGCCAATCTCGGATTCGTGGGCCACGTTATGTCGCAAACGAGCGGCGAGGCCATCACCTCGGAAGCGAAAATGACGCAAAACATGGTCGACAGCCTGTCTGAGTGGGCTAATACTGCGCCCTGGGCCTTTCCCATGGATAAATCCATTGTCAAGTCGGCTTCTATAGACATGGGCGTTCTCAACTGCTACTCCACATGTGTCAACCAAGTCAAGGCCGTGTTCGACAATGTGTACTTTCGACGCGTCTGGACGTTCCAAGAGATGCTGCTGGGTAAGAACACCACACTGTGGAGTGTCGACAAGACCACGTTGTCGTGCGCAGGCGAGTTGGGTGTCTGGATGGACCTGGCGACCGACTCGATGGACAAGGCGTCCAAGCTGTACAACTGGATCACCGATTCTCGGCATCTCAAGACCACAACCCAGAGCATGATCCTAACCTTGATCAATTATGACAATGACATCCTCCGCACCCTGCAGGTGGTGGTGGAAGGTATCAACGCCGCAAGAGGCGACATAATCAACGGCGGCCCTTTGTGGTGGAAAAGAAACCACAAGGGCGTCGCCAACGTGTTCTCGTCCATCTCCATCATCCCCCGAAAGGCGACATGGAAGCCCGACACCTTCACGGGGCTTTTGGGTATATTTAGCGGTTTGTTTACACCGGCAGAGTTTGAGCGGGATATGGCCACCACCAACCTGGACGCCCTCTCGTTTGCCTTCTTCAAGCAGCTGTCCATTAAAACGGGCCAAGCATGGACCAAGCTCGCCATCGGCAATGGGGAGGATCGTGATTGGGGCTGGATTCCATTTGGCACAGAGTATGAAGATGCAATTCCTGAAAAGAAAGAATTTGCAAGTACTGACCACGGGCCCATCGGGATGGGGGACGAGGAGGACTTTAAGAGCGATGAGGAGGAGGAGAGACTTGAACGGGAGGAAAGAGATGGAACCGGCAACGATGACAAGAGCGACGACCAGTTCACGACCACCGATTGCTTCTCTGGAGTAATCAATCTCGGCATCCTTAAGCAAAACACAAGTCTAGCCAAGGTGTATGCCACGACCGGCCTCATTGGCAGCCCACGCGCGTACATGGAAATAAGTCTAAATCGGGTTCCATCAACCGGAGATGGCCGGCCAGATTTCAACTTTTACTTCCGGGGCTGCAACTGCGGCAAGAAGATCAAAACAGGAACCTTCAAGACCGAACCGATACTTGATCACTCCGAGCAGGTGGTCCAAGTATCCGGCGACGAGACCGGCGGGTATCTAGTCCAGTGCGCCACCATGCTCGGGAGTGTCTTTGACCCGGGCAACGACCTCCGAATCTTCCGCAAGACCCTCCTCGAGAAGCTGCGGCCCTACTGGGACTTCACCGACCCCAGCGCTCGGCCGCTCAACTGGATCGACCGGTGCGTGAGCGGCACCGAGTGGGAGGACTCATCGTACGAGTACCTACGCCACCACAACATGTCGATGCACTACCGCCTGCGACACATCACGCACTACCAATCTCGCCTCGAGAACCCTTCCACGCGGAACATCTCCTGCCGCGTCAAGGTGAACTGCGGTTGCGTCATCGAGGCGCCCTTCTCCTTCGTCTTCGAGGGCCTCACCGCTGTGTACGGCAGCCCGCTGGGGACGATATCGGCTACGCAGGACGGCGCCAACCGCATCATCATGCGCGACGGCCTCGGCCTGGTCAACCCCGGGGGGCTAGGGAAGAAGTGGCTCGAGAACTCGGACCACGACAACGTCCTTCGTCTCGTGGCCTTTGGCGGCAACATCGACGCTCACAAGTGGCATGCCTCGCAGTGCCGCAGCCACAAGGAGAGCAAGCCCCTGCCGAGACCCGAGAAGCCGTGGCCCACGGGCAGAGCGCTCGTCAGGGACGGCTTCAGCCATAATGCCACTGACGGCATGTTGAGAGATTACGGGTACGCCGAGACTGGGCCGGATGCGAGGCAGACGCAGCGCAACGGCGGCGGCGACGACAACAAGCACCAGGACGATCTGTCGGAGGAGGAGAAGATGGCGAGGAAGAGCTGCGGCAACCTGCTTATTTGTCGGAATCATCCGTTGAGTCCGTACAGGGTCATTGGAGTCTGCGTGGACGGCGAGATTGCGAGCAAGAAAGGGCAGGATGTTGTTACGATTCGTTGATGGAGAAAAAAAGGTTCATCAACTGGGGTACTAGAGTTGTCTGTCCAGTTGCTGGGGCGCAGTAAGGAAAGGTTATTAAAATATATCATTTATAAGTTAAGAATATTTGATATATTAATGATATTTTAAAAAAAAAATTTAATAAAAATGTTACAAGAACAATATATAATTAAATAATATTAAAATCTTTAAAAATATCTAGTTAAATATACCTTCTAGGACTGGCCACCTCCCTGTGCCGCTTAGTCCGACAAAATATTGATCACATGGCGGGGCCGAACCCGCGGGATCGGAGGCGATCATTTCATGTTTGTTGGCGGGGCTTTGCTGCCACGGCGGTGCGATAAGATAAGGCGCCACTAAAAAGAAAGCTGCAGTGACTCAAATGGCCGCTTCAGCATCTGCGTCAATTGAAATCTTGAATCTTGCAAACCAGCGAAATCTGCAGACAGAATCCGAACCAGCCATGGCTACCATCATTGTAAGCTGCTGAAACCCGGTACACTATGCGGAATACGAGTTGACATCAAGTTCTCCAAAGCTGGGCGCCCAATGGGGTTCGTGGCCTCTTTTTTCTGTGTCTCTATGCGACTGCCATTGCTTGGGCTGTGCTAACATGATTGCGACTCTCTAGGCGACGAAGGCGTACGACCACTTACACATTCCTACTATTTCTATGCGACTGCTAATGATAATGGCGACTCGACAGAAAGGAAAATTGACCGACATCCTTGCCCCCGAGGCGCAACTTTGCGCGCGAGCTGCGGTGAGCCTTGTCCTGAACCGACCTATATAAGACATCCGAAACAAGAATACAAGCTGAGACGAGATCTAGGGCGGTCATAATGCTGGCCGTGAGTTTGCCTTTTCAAGGTTGAATATTATAACTAATCATCAATAATCTTTCTCCAGACTCCATTGTGTAAGAGGAAAACTCTTCTCATTATATATCTTATTTGATCCTGGGTTGCTGACCACAGCTTCAATAGTGCCAATGGCGTGTCGTACAGGTATGCGCAACCGGCAGACATTTTGTTACGGCGCAAGTACTCAATATAGATTCCAGCTTTCACCTGCTGCCTTCTGGACTGGTCAACCCCAACTGGTACGTATTTATGATGTGGTGATTTGCAGCGGACATATTGCTAATGATGCTTCTTGAAGTCGAAACCTTATCGGTTCTTCCGTGGTGGCTCACATTGTTCATACCCCTAAATTACTCGATACACAGTCAAGGACTTGACTAATACGTCAAATAGCCTTCATTCTTCAAGGAACTAGGAGAGCTCGAGCAAAAGGGACTTTCAAAGTATTATATGCCTAGTCATTCTCTCAAATACCAGAGATTATGCTAACCATATGCAGCGTCCACGATCGAATCTTCATCAGCGACAGAGTTCACATTGATCTGGACCTCCACGTTGCCGTTGACGGCCTGGAAGAAGTTGAACTTGGAGGTGATTAGCTATAATCAGTACGGATCAGTTATATATGCTGACTCTTATCGCTCAGACCGCAAGGTTGGAACGACAGGCCGCGGAATTGGCCCTGCTTACAGCACGAAAGCGGCGGTAAGGACCTGACCTCAATGATGTAGTTGTATGGGCAGCTTTACTGAACAAGATCTAGCGAAGCGGTATCAGGCTCGCAGAGGTCTTCAATGAGGAGCTTTTTGAGTCGAAGCTCCGACGACTTGCATCAGGCTACCAGAAGCGATATGGCGACCTGCTCAAGTACGATGTTGAGGAAGAAATCAACCGATTCAAGACGTATCGACCCAAGCTCCGCAAATATACCGTCGACGCCATTGCTTTCATGAAGGAGGCACAGGAGAAGAACACCAAGATCCTTTGTGAGGGAGCAAATGGTAGGCCAGAAACCCCCTCAGACCATTACTCTTATCCAGATATCCTGACCTTGTTAGCTCTTATGCTGGATCTTGATTGGGGATCTGTAAGTCAAATTCATCGGAGCGGTCCAACTCCTGCCGCTCTTTATGAGAAGGCAGACCCTGGGCGGGCATTTGTTGACTTTATCTAGTACCCATACGTGACCAGCAGTTCCACAGGGTTCGTAACATTCAAGAGGCGACAGACGTCCCTCAACCACTCTGATAATCAACGGATTTGTACTTACTTGGAATAGCATCGGTGGCATGGTAACTGGCCTTGCTCTTGATATCAGGAAGATAGGCGAGGTCATTGGCGTGGTCAAGGCCTACACCACTCGTGTGGGCTCTGGCGCGTTCAAGACTGAGGATCTCGGAGAGTACGGTATTTCTCATTCTCAGCATGCGAAGAGAGCTAACCATTACGACAGGATCGGCGAAAAGTTTCAGGAACGAGGCCGAGAATGGGTGAGGCTTAACGTCTTCCATTAGTTGATATGCACGCAGCTGACAGGGCCTTAGGGTACTTCAACTGGCCGAAGACGGCGCTGCGGCTGGTAAGCATTCACCTGGCTTAAGAACTTGTGATGAAGAGTCTTGACTAACGGAAATAGGCTTGGTATGCGCTCTCTCTCTCTCTATCTTACTTCCATGATACTTTGAACCAATTATTGACTGGAGTCTTAGATCTCGTTGTCGTCAAATACACCACGGTATATATCGTCCATTCACCTTGCGAGAAACCTATTGCAGGTATCTAACGTACACTAGGACGTCAACCACTACACGGCGCTGAATCTCACCAAAGTAAAACACTGCGATTCTTAATTCTTAGTTAGAGGAGCATGTGCTAACTCAATTCTCAGCTTGATGTCCTGGACACCTTCCCGACCATCAAGATCGCCATTGCATACGAAGACCCCGAGACCGGCGAGGTGAGATTCTGAGCTCTTTTTAGCATGGAAATGACATGTGCTTACCCTTTGCAGAAACTCGATTCGTATCCCGCATCATTGGACGTTCTCGACCGTGCCAAGGTCATCTATCACGAGATGCCCGGCTGGAACCAGTCGACTACCAACGTGAAGACCTTTGAAGAGCTTCCCAAGGAGGCCCAAGACTACATCCTGGTTAGCATTGCCACATTCGCCTGAAATTCTTGATGTCGCTAACATGTTTGACTAGTACATTGAGGAATTCGTTGGAGTCAAGGTCTGTATTCTGTTTCCCCCCAAGCCAATGTATCCCATAGAGATGTATACTGACAATGTGTAGATCAAGTGGGTTGGTACCGGCCCAGACCGCGAGGCTATGATTACTCGGTTTTAAAAAGGCCACGACAGCACATATTTGGTCAATGTAAAAAGCAGGGGTGTATATGAGGCGTCGCCGAAAAAAAAAACATAATATCAGCAAAGCTAGAAGGACATTCTAGAAGTCTCGAATCAGATATGCCAGGTTCGCAAGATATATTAAATAAAAGAGTTTGCAATTAGACTCATACGGCCTGGTTCTCCCGGTTCTCAAGCACATACGATCGCAGGTGGTGGAAAATTGGGAGTCCCGTCTCCTCCCCTATAGACAAGCTAGTGTATCAATTATTCCGCTGCAACTTAGAAGGGAGAGCTGGGAGCAATCTTTCACGCGGTATACAGTGGCCGCTCCATCTCAATTCTTTCTGCCATACTCCAGAGTAGACCCCTGCGTAGCACAGTTGCTTGATGTGTCTCCTTTATTCCTCTTGACTCCGCTAGCCTTGAAGTCTACGCATTCAGTTAAACCTGTAATGCATTCCATTGGTACCCATGGATCTTCATTCCTTGGCTGTGATAGCCATCTCCGAAGCTGGTCGTCATTTGGGACTTGGGTCGATTGTTGCTGCGAAGCTGTGATGTACATTAGTCTAGAGAACGATGAGACAAGAACCCTATTGAACATACCAATCTTCTCAGTCCCTGAATTTTGAGTCATCTTCAAAGATTATGAGCTGAATCTGTTTGTGCAGATGCTAAGGCAAGGTACAAAAAATAGATTTTTGGTAATAACTTATGCGTCTAGATGTATGAAGGAGGATTGAAAGATATATATATATACATATAGATAGATATAGATATATGGGATTTATATGTATGTATAGATGGATCGTTCTACACAAAGTATATCATAACCATTAAATTCATGCCAGCACCGGCTTTATAGAACTGCTATTAGCTCTTTAGTCACATGTTAGAACTTGGATTTTATGGGTAAAAATCTTGGTACCATATAATCTTCGTGTTGCTATCGAACGAGGGCCATTTTCTTCATTGGAAAGGCAGAGAAAATGTTAGATTGTCTGTAACAAATACCTACTAAGGTACAATATTCTGCAATTGTAAGTACATGTACCGACTCCTACCCACCAGTCAAAGAATTGGCCCTTGGATCTTATGCTGAGGAAACGCCACTACATTATATGTTTCTCGCTCTCAATTGGTCCATAGTAACAAAAGGATAAGAACACAGGAGATCAACGCCTATTCTGCTCGTTGACTAGCCACTCAGATTAAAGGCCCTCGTCCAAAGCAGCTAACTCATGATGCAGCCAGCGCACAAAGTTGAGTACCCAATCCGGGTCACCAGGTATTACACTTGTAACGCCTTGCTATAGACCTATCGCTGCCTAATTCAGCCTGACAAACGGAATGTAAAAGGCTTGGGGATCAATTCACAGAAACGGGCATGTAGAGGTTGACCAATCAGATAAAAGGCCCTCATCCCAGTCCTGAGACGTAAGGCAGCGAATCAGCAAAACGGCCCCTCTTCCGAGCGCCTCAGCTGATGACACGCAGCTGATATATATATAGCTACCGTTTGATTTCTAATTTTCGTTTCTCTTTTCTGCTCGTTATCGGCCTGCCGGGCGCCTTAGGGCTGACCCATCACGGGAGCTGCATCGGTGAGTCCTCTCTAATACGCCCCAACTTACCGGTTGGACTTGTTACCATGGACGTTTCGTTTGACTGATCTCGAGTCCTGTTAGGTTCTCTCGCATTTATCAATCGCTTCTTACCTGATTTCCGCAATGCATGGAGATTCTTATCATCATCCTATAAAGACACTTTCTTCCTGCTTGTTCTTGTGCCGGACTTTCCGGCGCGCCGAACATTCAGGGGCACCATGACGATCACCACATAGAGCGCGTAGACGCCGATGAACACAATCTTATATGGTACCTTGACTTAATAGACACAACCGGATCTGACAAGCATTTCGGGGCCTCCGATCTGTGGAGTGGCATATGCGAGCAATCGGCTGCCGCCGCCGATCGCGATATTACCCCTGCTTTTAGTGATGGTCTTGACTTACTCCCAGAGCCATCGATTCCTACTGGCTATTCATTCAATTTCATAAAAGGAACTACATCCTCGCCCGAAACAGATACATGTCCACCACTTTCAACAGCCTTTGAAGATCCAGGTCCACAAATCGCAGAAAGTCCGAGTTCCGCATCGCCCGCAACCTCAACTCATACGTCGCGAGCCGACTTACCGTTCTTCTACACCTGCGACTTCTGCCGCAATACTTTTTCCAACTTGGGCCAGCTCATCGATCATATTGAGCTAAAATACCGACGAGGAAGACGGTTCTACTGCAGGACTTGTAATGTTGACTTTGGACTGAAGAAAGACTTCCGCCGGCATCTCGAAACCGCAAAGCCCCATCAATTATCGGCTATCCGGTGTCGCTGCAAGAAACTACTCCGTAAGGATAAGTTTTGCGATCATCTTCAACGCAAGAAACCCTGCAACACTATTGTACATTTTCTCTCGTACCTATTGTGGACAAGGTAAAAAGTGAAATGGGACTCGGGGACTGAGCGTTGACGTTGTAAAGTATAGGATCATTTGTTTATTTGGTTTATCTAGTACTTACGAATGGGATCATTTTGTCCACGATTGGGCTTTGAAGTTGCCGATGAAAGGGGCATCACGCAGTAAATGACAGGCAAGTGTAGCAGAGAAAATGTAAATTTCTATTTACAGGACTTCTGACAACAAACACTATCTATTCGTCTTTAGCCTCCTCGGTGTTATTCACGCGAGAAGTTTTCTCCCGCCCGCCACGGAGAGGCAGACGAAGTGGGCAGGATAATAATACTTGTAATGAATATTGTAATGATGTTGATGTACTCACATTAAGTCCCGCCACCGTACCCCCGAGAGCATCCTCTCCACCTCCAGATGCCTAAGCAACCGTCGATGCAAACCGGAGCCTTGGCCCACAACACCAAGAAGCCTCCCCAACTCCCCATCCAGCCGCTCCACCAAACGGACCAAGGTCCGCCGGTGTCGCCGGCGCTCCCTCTCGCTGCTCGCCGTAGCAAGCTCATCGATGGCGACCAACATGGCCACCAACAACCTCTCGATTCTCGTCGTCATCGTCGTCGTCGTCGTCGTCGTCGTAGTCGTAGTCGTTCTCGTAGTCGTAGCCGTTGTTTGTTGTTGTTGTTTTAGAGAAGAAAATCAAGGTTATAGCTTGGAGCGCGGTGCTGTATTTATACCTTATCTTGGGGAAATCTCCTTCCATTTTGTAAATCGCTTAACATACGGCAAACAGAGTTTGGCGGTATTAACGCAGGCAGATACGACTGAATCAATTTTTTGCTCTTAGAACTTATTGAGATTGACCTTCCAAACATGTACCACCATTCCTGACATTTCAAGTTGTTCCAGTGAATATTCCTCGACCAGTGCCAAATATCCATAAAGCTACCGAATCAAAGCACTACGCTTGCCTCCCAATCCAATATTTCTGCTTCCAGCGACGCCAGGTCATCGTCCATTTCAACACCAGTCACTTCTTCCAGATCTATGGGCAGCAATTCTGGAGATGAATCATTTGCATCCAGAGGATCACTCAGCTGCGATGGGGAAAGGTGTGCTTCGATCTCCAGATGTTTCTGCGTGATAGGATCAAACACCAAATCTTTTAGCAGCAAATGTTGGAATACGCAAGTCCCCTTGGATTTGGCCACATCCATCTTCGTCTCCAGAAAGGGGGTGACGTCGCTCGTGAGAATTGTCTGGTGATGTTCCCGTGCCACCTCTCCCCACTGGGCAAGAACTCGCGTTTGGGCAAGCATGGTGTTTCCGAGGCTCCTCCAGACGATGCTGGATCGACTCGTTTCGTACATGTAGCGGAATATGTAGGCAGAGCCTTCTTCTCCGTCAACACATGTGCCCCAAAGCTCCATGACTTCAAGTTGCGGAAGAGAGTGCAGGGCCGCTTTCGCCGCGAGAATCACCAGCCGGACGAAATCGCGCCCGCTGTGTTCTAAATTTGGCAGCGGACAGCGCAAGATGGCGCGTTTTAGGGAGCTCTTTCTTTCAGCCATATTGGATGGTGTGTCTGGCTTAATCATGAACTGAAGAAAAGCTGCTGTATCCATCTGCCATGGTGGGCAGAAATGCTCTAATCTTGTACAAAGCTTTGCCATCTCTTGAGGTAGGTATTCTGTAGCATGCATAGATATCTGGGATCCCGACTCATCGTAGACATAATCAAGAAGTTCGGTTTTAGGGATTTCCCACTGCGTCAGGGACAACTGACGCAAGGTTGTCGGCAGAGATGGGAGTAATTGCAACTGGAAGCCTGGATAAGAGAGAGGTAATGTTAGTAGTCATTGAATGCTTGCCCACAAACCCTAACCATCGTCTTACATACCTCGATCAAAAGACATTTGCTGACAAGGGTTTAAAGAGATTGTTCTCTCGAAGCGAAGCCACTCAAGTGCTATAAAACTTTGGCCAAGGAGCTGGGACAAGGATCCCACGTGAATTTCCCTGCGAAACTGTCTGCGGATGACCAGCCCTTTAATCATGGGCACCGCAGGAAGGCTGGTCTTGTGTTGAGTTACAAAACGGCCTCGGTTATTCCTCTGCGCTTGTAAGCGAAGCGGAGTTCCCTGTATCCTTGTGATATGCTCGTTATATAACGGCGGAAGGCCATCGCCGTGAAAGTAAATGTTCATTGGATTAACAGCGTTCATCTTGTGAAAGTCAAATATGCTGGGTTTAAGATCATCCAGGTCCTCGGCGTAAAGAAATGGATAATCGTCCTTTATTTCGAATCGGTTGAGTCGATGCTCTGTATCGCTGGGGGAGGAAATAGATAGCGTTAGCGTTATTCCCCATACGCCATGCCTTGCAGGATCCCAGAGTTTAAGAGTCTCCAGTAGGGACTGAATACACGTTGTGAAGATGGTGTTGTTGCTGTACGACTTGGATTAGCCCACCTCTAATAGAAAAGTATATTCTATTAGATGAAGATGGAGATGGAAATATCACTTACTAATACTGTGTTGCTCTATCCTCTGGTTCATCGCAAGCAGGGCACGTATATCTGGCGAGTTTAACTTGAAGCCAGAGTTTTCGGATATATCCTAAGCGAGAGTCGTTTCGTCTGACGATTGCTGCTAACTCGCTGACAGAGCTAGGATCAAGGACGAGACGCCGGAATGTGCAAGTCTCAACAATCTCCTGCCATTCGCGACACACTGTTGCAAATCGAGCCACCTTTGGGCCGTTGCACCGTTTCCCGGAGCTGGGTAAAATGACCCATCTTAGTATTTGTTGGCGTACTTCAACTGGTAGCGAGTCCCACCAAAAGCCCATGGCGGTGGAGGTTGGCGACTCGACTTGCATGGCATTCATCACCTGTTGCATTGTGCCGAGCGACAAGATCCACAAGATACATGTATAGGTGGAAAATCCAACTCTTGCAGACCAGAGATGATATTCTCTGGCATACCAAGATTCCAAGGTAAGAAAGGGGACACTGAGAGATTAAATCGTTTTGAATTGCTCAAAGCATCACTATCTTGCCCCAATTAAAAAGAAAGTATCACGAAGCATTCTGAACAATTAGGGCCGGTGGCTTCTTTTGGCTGAAAACTAACTTCAGCAGCCACCACCACGAATATACGACCCTGATTCTGGGCAGCCACTCGTTGACGGCCCCAAGTTGAAGCCGTTTGACTTCCAGGGGCCGCAAACGATCAAACTCCTCGAGCACGCCGGCCAAGGTCGATATCCGCGGGCAGATCTATGCACTCAAGCTGGTGGGCGCCACACTGGACGTTGTAATGGGAAACAAGGACGATGTATTAACGCTGTGCGCGTCTAGAGCTCGCTTTCCCTGCACCTATCCTCACAGCAGCCCTGGTTCTTCTTACTGGGATCCTACTCCATGTATGATTCGCTAGGGTTGGCTGGTTGGTTGGCAGTGTTTACACGTACATACAAGTCAGCAGAAAACGAACGCGACAATCAAAGGCGCAAGTTGCATGCTCGTAGCCTAGGTTGCCTTGTTACAACGTTTGTCGCCTTGTGACAGCGTGAGCTCGTCTCGTGCGGTCGGTACTGTAGGCTGGCGGGTGGGTAGAGCCCGACTATCGCTCCCGTAAGTTACTAGGAGGTAACTGGTGGCCAGTTCAAATATTCAACATTACTTCTAAAAGCTACCTCGTAGAGGTCTCATCATTATGTGTCAGAATGACTACCTAGTAGGATACAGGTACTTTACGTAGAGATACAACGCTATACAGAGGGAAGCGGTCACTTCACTTTTGCCATAGCGGTCCATTTCAACATTATGTCTTCACAAGCTGGGCTTGCTTATGGGAAGCCTGGCTAGAAAGGGTACCCTGGCCGGATTCGAACCGACTGTACTCGTACTCCATTGTCTGATATCTAATTTTGCATGTGTCAAATACATGTATACACGCACAACAAGTACTAGTTTGAATATGAAATCTGGCGCGAAAAGTGATTTTCATTATTTTGAACTCCAAGGACTCTGTAGATTTAACCAGGTAGTTTAACTACTATACTAATTGACTTCCAAAGGAGGATTATAAAGAATCTTTGACTCTTCATCGCTCCGCTCCGCACCACAAGAGTAGCACTTCTTCAAATCAGGACGGAGCACAAACCATGAAGAGCAATTAGAACATAGGCGTGCGAAAGTGTCTTTAGTTTCTTTCTCTTTTACGTAGTTGAGACGCCTATCGAAGCGACGGAACAGTCCATCCCATCGGAGGTTGATGGAGCCCGACTCAAGGGTAGACTTCTTGACGCCGTTGGCGAATTCAATCACTTCACGTACAATATGATCGGGCACAGTATCCTTCAGAGGAATAGGTGCGAGGAGTTCAATGGCCTTACGCGCCACAATATCGTATGTTGGATTCAGAGCTCCGTAGCACCAATTCACCGCGTAGTCAACGAATGTCTCCGGCGTTAATGTGAATTTACCCTGCATGCGCCCATAACCTTGGAGGGCGCTCGCAATATTCTGCCAAGCAGCCGAAACTTGAGCACCCAGCCTTGGGTCACGGAAGCAGACGTAGTTGAAACGGTTCATCTGGTTAAGTGCAGGAATTAGGCGTTTGGCATATGCGTCATATGGGGCCAAGGTTTCGCGGATTGAGAGCTCGGCGGCCTCTGTGTTGTTGGCCTTCTTCGCAGCATCGAGTGCCTGGTGTGTGAGCTCAGCAGCATACGTTGAAGTAGACATGCCAACGTTGATGCCCGGGGACCAAAGTGGGTTGGTGAAGCCGCATGCATCACCAATAGAAAGCCAACCCGGACCAGAGACAACAGGAGACTGGTATGTTAAACTCTTGCGGATGTACCAAGTTGTACCTGGGCCGTAGTGATTTTCTATGAGCTCAAAGTTGCTCATAAACTCCTTGATGAGAGGATATTTTTCCACAAAATAATTGAACCTGCGCTCAGCTTCTCTGGTTCCGTACGGAGACATGTCTTCCGGGTACTCGACATCGCTGCGCACAGCAAAGCCAAGACTGGTGACCCACCGATACTTGAGTCCAAACATCTTGGCGAGTTCATCTGTGCTTGGGATTTGGTCACCTGGGACACCAGACTCGGCACAGTCGAGCAAGTAAGTCATCATGTCCATCATATTGGCGGTTGGGTTGCCTTCCCATGAGAGCAAACGAATGACCCAGATCCAGCCTTCGGGAAAGCAAATATGGTTGGTATGGCATGATTCATAATGCGGGAAGGGTATTTTGCTTGTATCCGTTGGATTAGTAAAATATCCCCAGAAGGCGTCGTAATTCCATCCTTCAAATCGGTGAAGGGAGGCATTTTTAGAGGCTACTCGACGAAAGCGACCTGTTGCATCAACCAAAAGCGAAGATTGGATTGAAGTCTCCGGCGTATCATGAACCTTGCCCTTGGCAATCCCAATATTGCACTTATCAAGACCACCATTGACCTTGGTGGCGTCAAAGTTAACTTCGGTTCCATGGTAAACATTGACACCGCTTCGTTGTGCAAATAGTGTAAATAGCAGCTCGCTGGTTGGTCGCTCAATTTGGAAACCACTCAGAAGGGTGCCAGCTGTGCCATTGATGACGAAATCATCGAATTTTCCTGGCTCCTCTCGATCAAGAAAGAAGAAGCACAGTCCGTCCTTGAGGCCGAAGATGCGCAAGAGATACTCAGCCGTGAGGCCATACATCTTGCACCACATGGAAAAGACGGGAAGGGTGCTCTCGCCAATTTTATATCCCGGTTTGCTGTTCTTTTCGACAATAGAAATCTTGAGGTTTCCTGGCTTGTGCTTGGCTGAGTGGATAGCGTAAAGGAGACCGTGAATGCCGCCACCAGCAACGACAACGTCAGACTCTTTGGGAAGACTTGAGCCTGCTGCATTGTTGGAGTTGAGAATCTGAGAATCACTCAGATTATTTGCTGCAGCGCGTTCAGCAAATGTATGCTTTGGAATAGGCGCTGTAGCGGCCATGATGACGATGATGATGCGAAATGGAAATGCGAATAAGAAACTCAGCGGAAAGACAAGACACTACAGCTCCGATTTACAGATCTAGGCAGTTTTTATGGTAATTGGCATGACTTTTATATCTTCCATCACGTAGTACATAGATGATCTTTTGGAGAAACTACCAAGGTATAGCGAAACCCAGTTTCTAACTTTCACAGCTGTCTCATGTCTGCTATCATGGCTTAGTCTTGTACAGGGAACCTGGTAACGCCGAGTTGTGAGTACCCAATTGAAACGCCGAGTTGTGAGTAGGTACCTAATCCAAACGCCGAGTTGTGAGTACCTAATTTCTGACCGCATCTCTTCTGACCGCATCCCTCCTGACCGCATCTCCTCCGACGGTAATGTCACTAGTTGAATGCAACGCTGTCAACCCATGATTGAGCCAAAGTTACAGTCGTGCAGCTACGAGTAGCCACGTCGAGACTTCCGCGGCAACGACAAGCCGGCAGCGACACAGACCCTGCCACGACTACTGTATGAGTCTATGACTATGAAACTCTGCAGCTATTTTTTTTCCCCCATGAGTATTTGCTATTGGAACTGAAACCCTGTTGACAATTAAACAATCTACAGCTCGATCGACTACGTAGAGATAGATTTGTGGGTAAAAAAAAATGCTAGCTTATTACATGTGCTAATGAAGACACACATGCAATTACTTTGCATTATCAGATTACTATGGTTGATAAGATTATATTTCTATTCCGAAACTAAGTAAAGGCTATGCTCGAGGCCAGACACACGCAGAGTACCAAGTGGCTGCATGCTCAAGTAACAACTCTGTGCCATCATCTTCTCTGATGGCTCTATCCAAAACCATGGCGCAATGCAGTGAATGTTCATGGGTCATCAAGTCGGGAATTGGTCGCCCGTCATCATAGCTCAGATGAAGAATTTCCCATGAATACATGCAGTGTTTGTAGTGAAACCTGCGCTCTGACCAGACCTCAGTGTACATCTTGAGGACGTCCGCATCATCCGGTAGCGGCTGTGTCAGATTGACGTCCGCCCACCACTTTATCGGGCCATCCTTTCTCATCATGGCGGAATGCTTTGCATCGAGTTCAGGATCATAGCACTCGGGCGGCTGCCAGCTGAAATTCATGTAGTCGAAGACGCAGCCACGAGCAATCGCCTCGGTTGCATTGGTACCACATCTCCCAGATTCACCCGGCTCGAAGGTAACAACTGTGGCAGGATGCCGTTTTGAAAGTTTAACGAATTGTATTATATCCGTTATGCCGAGGGCGAGGATGATTAGTCCTCCGATAAATAGTATCCTCAGATGGCCAGAGCGATACCATGGAGTTTTCTCTTTCCACAGCGTGACAGAATCATTATCTCTCGATTCTTCGTCAAACGATTTCAAAAGCCGCTCCCCAGACGGTCCTGGCCTTTTCTCAGTCTTTTTGTCCATGTGAAAATGTTTCGATTGATGTAAGACTTATGGCAGCCGTGACAGGGTAGATGTGTGTTTTTAAGTAAAGAAAGTTTGATTTGGATGAGCGAGGACACAATAGCGGGACAAGAAGGGATAATATATCACACTACTACTAGGACTACAAGGGCGTGACTTGTCTCGCTTGCTATGCATAGGTACTCGTATTCCATCATCAGGCGAATGGGCCGCTTCTGCCTTGCAGAAAATTCTCCTCCTTTCTTGTATGATGCATGACCTAACTGCTGGAGGCATCAGGGAAACAAGGTAGTAGTATTACCACTTCATTAACAACAAGGGCAACTCACCAAGAAATCAGCATAACACAAGCCTACTTGCAGCGACAGACGTACGAGTAGTAGTACTCGTAAAGAGATTTTCTTTTTAGTGCTTATACAATATCTTACCGCCACTTCTACAGTCTACCTCTGTAGGCCTAGTTGGCCAGGAGAGTAGTAGCAGCTAATCAGAGCTACTCGTAAATCGGCAACTTGTATCTTACCGCCCTTTCTAGAGTTTCAAAGGCTAGCAAGGGGTGGAAAGAATGCAACTACAGTGCCGCCGATCCCGTACAAATTATAATGGCAAGACCGACGGTGTTTTCCTTCCACCGCGTGGCCAGTTGACTAGGAGAGTACTCGTCATAGCAACTCATCAGAGTTACATCGGCACTTATATTTAACCATCCTTGCTAGAGTTTCAAAGACTAGGCAGTCTACTAGAAGAACAGTGGCAGCCAATCAGAGTTCAATCGGTACTCATATTTGACCACCCCTTGCTCGAGTTTCAAAGGCTAGTTGACTAGGGTGGCGGCCCAATCGGCAGATGCTTGCCTTATCTAGATCAACTAATTTCTGACACGTACCTAGACTCAACATTCGAGGAAAGCCGGAAGACCGACCGTCTTACTGCCGACCCTTGGGGCTGCATGTACGAGTACGTTATACACTCTCACTATCTTGGTAATTTGACATCATTTCGGACTATAAGCCGAGAATTAGTCTCGTCCGGTCCTTGACGTCTTATGTTTGGTTGCACTCTCCGCAGCATAAATCGTATCATGGATAAGGGCTAGTGATTACATTCCTAGTAATTCTTAAGTAGTGATTACATTCCTAGTAATTCTTAAGTAAAGGGGTATGATTTAATTAGCAAAAGCAACGGTATACTCGTAGCATGAGTAACAAAGATAGGGGTATGATTCAAACAATAAAGTCACCGTAATTTTTTGCACGAGAATACAACCTCAGTCGAACATTTCCTGATATACGCCTTATCAACCGTCTTCAATTGATTTCTACTCTCTAAACAACTCTAAACAACGCAAAATGGGTGCCTCTCACTATACAACTGAGGTGAAAGAAGCCGCGTCTGTCGAGATTCCATTTGACATGCCGGTTATCGACTACGCCGGTCTGTGTGGATCTCCAGAGGAGCGTGCCAAATGGCTGGACGAGCTGGATAGAGGTTTTCAAACTTATGGGTTCGTCTACTTGTCGAACTCGAGTATTCCAGAAGAGATGCTAGAGGAGGCATTTGAATGGGTAAGTAACGGCAAGCTAATTTTCGGCTCGATGGCAGCTAAATATTGTAACAGTCGAAACGTCTCTTTGCTCTTCCATTGGAAGTGAAGATGAAGGCCAAACATCCAGCATATGAAACACCTTACAGCCATCGCGGCTATGCCCCTCAAGGCGTTGGACATACCGTCCAGCTGCTCTTTGACCCTGACGAGATTGAAAAGACAAAGATTACTGCTCCAGAGATCAAGGAGACTTTCGAGTTGGGTAACAGCAGGCCGGATAGTGAGCTAGTGCCCAATAACTGGATTCCAGAGGAGGACCTGCCTGGCTTCCGCGCGTTTCACGAACGCTGGTTCGTTGCCTGCACGGAGCTCTCGCAGAGCTTGCAGCGATGCCTGGGCGAGGCACTTAAGCTCGAAGATCCAGATTTGCTCTGCAAGCAGGAATCTAAATATGACGCCCATATTAGCCTCATGCACTATCCGGAAATGCTCATCGAACCCCTCCGTTCGGGGACTAAGCACCGGCTAAACGCACACTCAGACTATGGCAGCCTGACGATGCTGTTCCAAGGGCTTGTGGGAGGGCTTGAGGTACACGATGGTGAAGCTTATAGGCCCATCGTCCCCAAGCGCGGCACCATCATTCTCAATGTTGGAGATATGCTCGAGCGCCAAACAAACGGCCGCTGGAAGAGCTCTCTGCATCGTGTTGTTGCACCTCGTGAGATCATGATGCGGGACGACTACGAGCCCAGCGGTACTGTGGTCGACAGATATGCCATTGTCTACTTTTGCCAGCCAAATGCGGATGTGCTCATAGATACTTTGCCAGGATACGAAGAGGCGGGCAAGTGGAAGCCCAATATGATTGGGGATTGGGACGAGAAAATGACAAGCCTTCAGTGGCTGCATAAGAGGTACACAGCAGAATTTCACTAGGTAGTTGGAGTTGTGGACGAAAATGGGAAGTTCAACCGATTGTTCTCGGATGCTCCTATTCACAATTTTCGACTGAGACTCAGGCTATAGTTGGGCTTCTGAAAACGCTAATGAGATTGCTTAAGAGATTGTTACTATGTAGTTAGATAACCGTATGTTAAACCTTTGATTACTTTAAACCTTTGATCACCTATGTATCTGTATAAAAGTGAACATATATTTGTGCTGAGTAGTGATTTACATTTTCAAAATGATCATGATTCCGCGTTGTAAACGCCAAGTAAGTTCATCAAGCCTTGTGATGTGCTAAGCATGCCGCAATACCATGACGGCCCGATCACCCATGTTTACCACGGACTCTGATTATCAACTCGTACTTCTTTGTATGATTAATCAAAGCGATACGGCACAATCTATGCGTCTTATTGTGCGGGGTCCGTAGGGTTCCGAGGGCCGATATCTCAACTCCGGCACTTGAATTAGTTTACCGTATAATACTGGAGACTAACTTAGTTGTAAGATGATTGAACTAGCGGTGAGATTGGGTTCTATAGGACTAATTTTTAGCAGATATGATGGGATCTTGCGGGCTTCAAAACCAGCCAAGCCCGTGGTATGTGTTAAACCCCGTCCCATGTACTAGGGGTCTTTAAACCCCGGTATGACGTGGGACGGGGTTTTGCTGGTTTTGAAGCCCCCTGGTAGTACTCCGTACTCCGTATGATATGCATGAACGCTAATGCGGATTTCGGCCGCTACTTCTAACACGGCAGAGATACTGCCGTATTACTACCTCGCAAAACTCGACTGTGGGTTTCTCTGATTTCTTCGCTTAATTAACTGCACACAGTTAGATGATTACTACCCTTAGTAATTAACGGGTCATATCTGGAGAAGACCCCCAGTCGAGTTTTGCGAGGTACTCGTGATACTCCGTACGGTACAGCAGTATCTCAGTATCCCAGGATCTAAGCGCCTGACCTTGTAATCCGGCTTAGCTAGACCTATCTGATTAGATCTGTAATAAATCTCGTCATCAAAGGGTGTAGACTACGGGGGGGGAGGGCTCTCATTTCACTTTTGCACTTGTTCAAATCAAATCGTTTGGTTAGTCTATAATAAACACACTCTAAAGACATTATGAACATCATTTGAATATTTTTCATCTATCGATAGAGTATAACCTTATATAACATAAAAGACTTTAGTATCTCAATTATCACCAATAGATAGTCTAGTTAAGGAGTACATACGGTCTGACTCACTATTATCAAGTATGGTGTAGCCTGTATGCATCTATCTATCCAGGAGTTAGACTATTACTATAAAACTAATACTTGTTAGGTATGATACTCTGTCTCTGACATGAAATCCCCAGCCATAAAACCCTGTTGAGGCATTTGATTGGTACACGACAGCATAGGCACTTTTGTCAGACACTCAGACGAGTACTACCTACGGAAAGGGCTTGTCTGAGGCAAACGATGATTATACCCAAGTTGAGTTTACAGACCGCCACTGGAAACAAGCATGGGACACCTTGATCGGGTGATCAGAAGTCGAGCCGCGCTACAACTGCCGGTTGGTAGGGCCAACTGTAAGGCGAAGACTCAGTAAAAGACCCGCTAAATGTTGTAGCAATAGGTAATGGTATCCTAGAGAAGAATAGATATGCTTACTATGCCAAGTATGAGAGCTCTATATAAACCGTTTGTAGTTCCCCAACACTCCCATCAACTCATATCCTATCAACTCATATCCTATCAACATCTCAATTCAATCACAAACCCCAAATACCTTTTACAAGTAAATCCCCTTTTACCAATAAAACATCATCATGAAGTTCAACTCCGCTGCCATTGTAGCCATCTTGGCCTACACCACCTTGGCTCTGCCAGCGCCAAACGGCAAGATGGACGTCGGCAAAGTCGACCTCGTGAGCCGCAACGGCAAGATGGATGTTGGAAAAGTCGACCTTGAACGACGCAACGGCAAGATGGATGTTGGAAAAGTCGACCTTGAACGACGCAACGGCAAGATGGATGTTGGCAAAGCCGACCTTGAACGACGCAACGGCAAGATGGACGTCGGAAAGGCTGATCTTGAACGACGCAACGGCAAGATGGACGTCGGAAAGGCTGATCTTGAACGACGCAACGGCAAGATGGACGTCGGCAAGGCTGATCTTGAACGACGCAACGGCAAGATGGACGTCGGCAAGGCTGATCTTGAACGACGAAATGGCAAGATGGATGTCGGCAAAGCCGACCTCGAGAGACGTAACGGCAAGATGGACGTCGGCAAAGCCGACCTTGAACGACGTAACGGCAAGATGGACGTCGGCAAGGCTGATCTTGAACGACGCAACGGCAAGATGGATGTCGGCAAGGCTGACCTTGAACGACGCAACGGCAAGATGGATGTCGGCAAGGCTGACCTTGAGCGACGCAACGGCAAGATGGACGTCGGAAAGGCTGATCTTGAACGACGCAACGGCAAGATGGACGTCGGAAAGGCTGATCTTGAACGACGCAACGGCAAGATGGATGTCGGCAAGGCTGACCTTGAGCGACGCAACGGCAAGATGGACGTCGGAAAGGCTGATCTTGAACGACGCAACGGCAAGATGGACGTCGGAAAGGCTGACCTTGAACGACGCAACGGCAAGATGGACGTCGGAAAGGCTGATCTTGAACGACGCAACGGCAAGATGGACGTTGGCAAGGTGGATTACTAGTATATGTTTTGCAGTAGACTTGAAGCGTTTAGTGATGAAAATATGATGATCTTTTTCAAGTATGATGTCGAAACTTCTCTCGATAGTTTTAAGCATATCGCGTTGAATAATTGTCGCAAGAGCTGTTGTAGAAATGTTGAAGCCAGTACGCATAATATTGGACTCCCATAAGAAGGTCTGGCTGGGCACAGAAACCTCTTGCGTCTTAACGCCGGGATGCGGTAGAGCGTATGTATTCGGTCGCGGCTTTCTAGATTTTACTATAGCTTCAAAAACGCGATTAAATAAGCCCCTATGGATAACTTCATACCCAGAAGGGCAAATGTGACTGCGGCCTTCTCTAATGAAGACTCCTTCGCAGATTGATGGATAGATTAAACAATGTTCTCTCGAACAGTGAAAAAGAGATCTGCACATCCAGATCAAGGGTTTGAGATTTTCAATTTGTGTCAGTCGACCTCTTAATCCAGCTATGATAGGCAGCGTCTCTAAATCATTAACTAGTATATAGCTGCCATAGTTGCTCAGATGTTGCAACTTGGAGCAGCGGTCCTTGTCGTTGGATATGAGTCGATCAATCCAATTCATCATTCTCTCATATAAACCGATTAATCCGCTAGGGGGTTCATCCAAAAGCTGTAAAACCTCCGACTCGGATGATAAGATTCAATACCCTTTCCGGGTTGAACGGCAGCTTTGCAAGTAATGCATAGCGAGATCTGATGCTCTGAAAGTATAGATATAATATCTTCTTCCCAACCTAAGCTAGCGGAAAAGACTGGGCATGGCGTAGATAGCAGAGAATTCAGGATCCCGTCTGCTCCCCCATATACAAGCCACTAACCGGCAGATTAGTAGTTGAGTGGGTGGCCATCAGCGAACACCAGCTGTTGTATGTTTTGTTTTTTTGCAATTCCCAGAAGCCCTGGTCGTTGTGTTGCGAGCAAGAATATGAGATGGAGTTGGTGTAGGTTTAGTACATACGACCACATCCATTCGAAAATACGGGATCCCGTCCGCTCTCCCAGAGTCAAGCTAATGAGAGACAGATTAGTAGTTGAGTGGGTGACCATCAGCGAACACCGGTTGTTGTATGTTGATTTCTTTTTGTCTTTTTGTCTTCTTTATATATAAGGACTTCTTTTGTTCAACTGGTGATGCGGGAATGGTGTTGGAGTGAGTTGGTTGGGGTGCCGTAAGCATGCATGCATCCGATGTAACCCTCCGAGCCAATGAGCTTTGATTCTCGAGCATCAAGCGCTCATTGGTGGAAAATGGGATGCCCAACAATTCAGATACTTGATACGCACATTCAATCTCTCTTCCTTCTCGACGACTTCAGCCTCGTACTCCATCCATTATTCTCACCATTCATGCATAACTAAAGTGTTTGGCAACAGGCAGTGGTTTTGAGATATTGTGACCGATTAGCCTCAAAACATTATAAATTGGAACTTTAGTGGTTTTTACCTCGAGTATCGGGAATATGCTATTCGATAGATTAATCTACAGGCTTACAAACAACGTGATGCTGACAACACATTCGATCTGCACGGATATCGCATAATGAAAGGGGTGACATGGTTACTGGTTGAGATCATATACGGACAGTCCCTACATGAAGCTAGCTAACGTCCCCCTATGGTATAAACAACATACAACATTGTACCTCTAGATTAACATCTTGGCTAAAAGCTCAGCCCTGATGTCTGCAGCAGACGATGGCTCCTTGGACTTGACAAGGACTGGTCCTGCGACAGTTTTTGGCGCAACTTTCTTCAACGACGTGATGGTTGTGCCTTTATTGACCTGGACTTGGAGATTGTGTTCTTGTTTCTTCGTCATCTGCACACGAGTCAAATGGGGGTAGGCCTAATCGAAGCGGGAAATTTTATACTCACGCCTTGCATATCAAGCCTAAAATTAGTATCCTTGTGAAGAGTCCCAGGATTCGTCGGAAGCGCAGTGAGAGAACTATCTGGGATGTTCTCGATGAATGCCTTGAGTTGTTTGTCTGCCTTGCCCATGATGAATGATTGGTGGGGGATAGAGAATACGCGTGGAGACTTGAGACTAGAAAGATATATGAAGGAATTTCCGTTTTTAGAATGTTCTTGTAAGTTTATGACTTAGGCTGTTATAACCATCCAGACAGACGTGAAATGCTCTTCTTATCTACTTTTTCAAGATCCCGGTCAGTCTCTGATAGGGGCGTGAGCCGGTTTATGCGTGTGTAGGAATTTACGGCGTTCTCTTTGGCCTCGATGATGAGGTTGGCGTTAAGACAGCAGATCAATCAACCATCCATATGCAAGATAAGAGTCCATTCTCTTCAGGACCGGGACTGGCAACAACCGAGGTGTGTGGCACGATATTGATTGAGTTGGCAAGCTATAGGTTGCCATTGACCAGCTGGCCAAGCTGCGCGGTTGTACGAGTTGGTCAGTGTTACGGGCCAAACAGCGTCTGGACTCTATCGCAATATGATGCAAAGTCCCTGTTGGTTCTGAGATTGCATGCCAATTTGACTAAGCATTGCCTAAGCTCATACAATTACATATAGACCGGCAGTATCCCCTCTTTTCACAACGTACAAGCTCCCTTTGTATGTTTGTGTTACACATGATGCTTTTCGTCACTCTTTCGGATGTTGGCCGTGTGTCTCAGCGATCTCTAACTCAGTCATCAGCATCGTCATCAGAGAACACAACAATGGGAGCAAGGACCAGTGAGAACATTTCTTTACATAATAAAAAGATAAGACACGTCTCGATTTTTTACACCAATGGGTACCTAGGTACCTTATATATCAATCCTTTGGAGCAGTAGGTTGCCTATTTACCATGGACCCTTCTGCCTTTAATATGGTGGTCACATGACGCAACCTCATCCTCACACACGTTTGTTTGGCACCACCAATTCTCTACCAACCCAGTACCCAGTACCTTGCTTGCTGCGTGCTTAATGACATGTATTGGAATCTCATATACATGTATGTATTCTTCTAGAGTGTGATTGGGCTTTACCCCGCATTCCTCTCCATTCACCATCGACCGGTTTCTCTCAGAAAAAGTCCAACAGGCAATCGTTCATTTCCCAGCACCGCCTCGTCTGTATCCTGAGGCCACAGACGACAAAGATCCAAACCCGACATCTCTACTCGATTAACTACTTCCAGCATGCCGCGACCGCCGCAGGACGGTTTAGGGTGGGAGCAGACAACGTTTGATTTGGTGCCAGTATGGACGCGGGAGCCTTCAATCGGCGCGATTGAGAGCATATGCCGTCAACAGCTCAAGACGCCCTCTGAGGACCCTTGCACCGTCACCTTTCACGCAGCAGGTCTCTTCAATAGAGTCTACCTGGTTCGCACAGCCGGGCGCTCTTTCATCATGCGCGTCACATTACCTGTCTACCCTCGTCACAAAACACGCGCCGAGGTTGTCACTTTGAAGTGGGTGCGCGAGAACACCAGCGTCCCAGTTCCCAAGGTCTTCGGTTTTGACGACAGTAATGACAATGGGATCGGCTTCGAATGGATTTTGATGGAGTATATGCAGGGCACATCGGCACGGAAGCGATGGCGCAGCATGTCGATGGAGCAAAAGGTCGCGCTCACGAAGCGATTTGCAGGATTCCAGTTCGAGTTATCAGGTCTCGAGAAGCCAGAATCCACATTCAAAGGGATAGGGACATTGGATTCGCCGGAAATAGATCTTCAAGTCAACTCTACGGCGCCACAAACCGCGGTCGCGCCTGGGCGCCTCGTGTCCCCTGAGTTCTTCATGGGCGATCATCTTACATACGACATTTCAAGGGGACCATTTCGCTCGAGCTGCGACTGGCTCAACGCCATGTTGGCCATCATCATACGGCATCAAAACTTGGTTCTAGAGAAGTCTGAGGATGAAGACGACATCGAAGATGCCGAGGACATCCTGCCAGTGGCACAAACCCTCCTCGCTCTCCTTCCCAAGATTTTCCCCCAAGACTTGGCCAGATCAGAATCGTCAGCTCTCCAACATCATGACCTCAATTTCAACAATATTCTAGTCAACGAACAAGGCGAAGTCACAGCTGTGCTCGACTGGGAATGCGTCTCGGCACTGCCACTCTGGATGCTGACTCAAATGCCCAAGTTTCTTGACGGTGAGCCTCGGGAAGATGAGCCACAGCGGAATGTATATGCGGACGAGACACCGGAGGAGGCTGCCGCAGAATCGGATAAACGTAACGACCCAGACTACCTAGACAACGAGGGCAAGAACGAACTGTATTGGATTCACAAGATGGAGTATGAGCAGACGCAGCTACGGAAGGTGTACAGAGCCAGATTGAAGGACTTGTGTCCTGAATGGGTCGAGGAAAGCCCGGTGGAGAACGACTTCTACGAAGCAGTCTCGCAATGCGATGGGTTATGGAAGAAAAAGGCCGGCAGATGGGCCGAGCGTGTGGCGAAGGGCGAGTCTCCACGGTTCAAGGACGTCTAGGCGGGAACCTCTTTGGAATCATTCCGATCCCGAAACCGGCCCGTGACATTAGCATGCATAATTCCGAGCCAATGAGCTTTATATCTTGGGCATCAGGCACTCATTGGATGAAACCGGGATACCTTTTTCATCGTCGCATCAGGCTGTAAGTTAGGCAGCAAAGCACCCAAGGCCAGGCATTTCAAGCATTTAAAGAAGGTGAAATTTAGTTTATAAAGGCATTTTCACTGTACATGAGTGAAATAAGCAATACATCGGAATACATGATCGACCTCCTCCGCATCCTTTAAGATGGAGTCCATGTATAAGCAACATTATGATGAAAAGGAAAGGGAAATGAACCGGCATCGGCGTTATATCAAACTCCCAGAAGAGATCCTTCCGTCGGGACACACACAGCCCAGATTCGACCCGAATCCCTGATAGCGAATATTGAATACTTGCCAATACGTCGACAATTTCATTTCAACTCGGTCTCACAGTGCGGATAAGACACATGAGTTCCTTAGTTTGGGGAATACCGCGGATCTTCGGGCGAATCAAGACTGTAGATGCTGTCAGTCTATTCTTTCTGCCCTAGAAGAGCGTGTGCGTACAGGGCCTCGGGCAAGATCGCGGGACTGGGAAGCAGAGTTATGCTGGAATGGTGACAAGTTCCACTGTATCCTTCACTGTGGACACGAGTGGGAAACCGAGGTTTTGAAACTTTGCCTATCGAAATCGCCAAGTGAACCAGAAAGCTTGGGCTCTATTTCATTTCCCTATGATATATATAACAGATTGATGGATGTCTATGAAATAGATACGACAATCATTCAAGAATGGATCGAAACGTGCGACCGCCTTCATGGCCCTGGACTGCAGAAGATTGCTCCTTTATTGCCCTCGAGTGGGCTTTCGTGGCTATATCTTATTGATTTGGAAAGGCAGTGCCTAGTCAAGGTCGATACTGCTCAAAATCCTCGACATATCGCTCTAAGCTATGTCTGGGGCGGAGTAGAAATGTTGAAAACGACGTCCGAGAATTTAGAGGAAATGCTACAACCAGGAGCACTCATCAATAGCCAGGGGGGAAAGGGCCAAAGCTCGCGCGAACCATATCGGATGCTATGGATGTAGCACGAAGACTCGGCTGCCCTTTCTTCTGGACAGACTGCATATGCATTGTCCAAGGCCCTGGTCAGGAAGAGCATGACGAACGGACCATGTTTTTGAACGAAATGGCCTCCATCTATGCCAACGCATACGTTACGATTGTAGCCGCAGAGGGAGCGGATGGTGATTACGGCATTCCAGGAATTAGCCGCTGTTCAGAGCCTCGGGATACTTTCTCGAGCGAAATGCGATTTCCTAGCCTCACACTCTCATTTGGACCCAGGTATCCTCCTGGGTCTGCTGCCTTGTATGGCCAAGACAGGACATGGTCAACTCGCGGGTGGACATTTCAGGAGTCCTCTCTATCACGATGGCTTCTTGTTTTCACGTCAGTCGTTGGCTTCCACTGTCAAGAACACACAAGCTGCGAATGGGAGTTGAGACCTCACGGTATATATAGCCACTTTTTTTGACCGAACGTCTTTCATTTGCAATGTTCCAAACTGGCCCAACATCAAGCACTATGTTGACGTGATCCGCGAATGCAGTCAGGAGAGTCTGTCATTTGACGATGATGTGCTCCACGCTTTTGCTGGTGTGACGGCAGTTTTGAACCAGTCTTTTCATTCGGGATTTCACTACGGTTTACAGAGATGTTTTTCGATGCTTCTCTGCTATGGGAACCAGGCTGGGAATATCCAACTCCTCCTCAGCCCCGGAAGACACAGACATTATTACTTCCGAGCTGGTCATGGGTTCGTACGAGGGGCTCAATCTCGACCTCTGTCTGGCAGAATTTTGCACAGAATTTTTACAAAGACGCATCGTCTAAGAACATTTATGAGCTACAACCCCGAGTTCAATGGTGGAAACTCAGCTCTCTGGGAGGAGCATCAAAGCGGATCAAGTACCAACACTTCAGTAACCATGCCTCGATGCCGCCAGGCTGGGACCCGCCAACGTTTCAAGCCGGACTTGACCGCAGAGATGATTTCAAGTATTCACACACCTTGTCTCCAGACACAGAATACCCGCACCCCTTCCCGTTTCCCGAGAGTGCCGGAGCACGTCTTCCAGATGTCGAATACGGCCCATTACTGAGACGTATCGCAAATCGAGGTTGGCTGATCAAATCAAACGAGCTCAGAGACCCCTATGGAGGTGAGGTATATGGCACATCCCACCTTTGTCTCGGGGACGGAACATGAGCTAGATATTATTTGACGACCGACTGGACCAAAGCTTCCCTCAAGAATCTGGTGAGAGGTGCGAAGTAATTGCGATTGCTGAGGGGCGGGTTCCTCATATGGAGGATGACTATATCTTAGCTGAGAAGCGAGAAATCCCTCCAGAGGAGCGGGCGTGGAATTTCATAGACTTCCGTTATGAGTTTTATTTTATCCTTTGGATCGGCTGGGTTGACGGCTTTGCATACCGGAGGGGTATTGGAAGAGTTCTTAAGGGGGTATGGGAGAATATGGAGCTTGAGGAGATTGAAGTAACACTCGGCTAGATAGGCGAGCAACAAATTTGACATTTAGAAATTATCTTTTACGTGTCAACAAATTTGACATTGGAAATTATCTTTTACGTATGGCGTGTTGTTCGGTCTCTGGTCTCTGTGACGGCCGGCCTCCAGTACCAAATATATCATATGCACTATAACATGTGCATCGATATAATGCCAACCACCTCTTAGGCACTATACTCATTACGCACTTCATTCAAAAGCAAGAACCCTCCATCAATCAAGATTGTAGCAACTGTATTCTGAAAAATTTGCACCATCAAGGTGTGTTCGGGTATCCCCAGCATCCAGCCCTCCTAACCCCTTTCCATGACCCCAATCCCAATAAACTGCGCTCCTTCGCTACAGCATCAACAAAAGAGGTATATATATGTATAAAGCACACCAAAAACACCATACAGAAACAAAAAGAGGGACAAACCCGCATCAGACCCGGCAACACATGACATATTTCATAATTCGTGAGCATTAATTTGCATACATGTCCCCTTGCACCGCATTCCCGTTCACGTCGTATTGTCTCGGCGGGCTATCAGAGTTTCTCCCATAGCCAGGATGAGCCAGGATCGGAGCTTCAACGTGAATCGGCCGCTTCTTTGCGACGATTCCGCTTCCGGCACTGTCGACATATTGCATTTCGTATGCCTCCTCCTTCATCTTGCCCTTGTCGTCTGGCGACGAGACCCATCGCTCATGGCTTGGACTGTTAATGTCAATAGCCGAACCAAGCGCGAGTCCAATTTCTCGGGGAGAATGAGGAGATCCGTGAGCGGGTTCTGGCCACGGCATATGGTTGACGTCAGTCGCGCTAATAGGACTGTTGAATTGGGAGGAATAAGGCGAGAAATATCGGGGGAAGGTCTTCTCGGTATTGGCAGTCATGGGAGAGTCATCCCAGTTCCGCAGAGGCCGCTGGCTGATGGGAGTTTCGTTCGAATCGTGCGGGTTCGTAGACATGGATGGCCATCCTCCTGGGTTAGACTTCATCGGTGGCATGTTGGTCTGTAACTTCCTGAGGAAGGCCTTTCTCCGTCTTCTGCCTCTGCAGACGACGAATACACCGGCGAGGGTCAATAGCAGAATAAATCCCGCCACGGCGACGCCAACTTTGCCGCCCAAACCCAGCGGGCCGTGGTCGAACCAGGCGGGGTCTACCTTGGCCGTTGGTGTAGGCTCAGTGATGTTGACAACATCACTTGAGAAGATGTTGCCATGAAGGCCCAGGGTCAGGCCATCCATCGGCTTTTGCTCACATCCGGCTTGAAGAACAGTAACAACTATACACCACGTTAGCAAATGTCACAATGTTCATTAATTTGGGGCATAAGAGGGCATCATACAGTTTGCCAGGTAGTTGTTGTTAACCTGAAGGCACTCTATACATCCGTGAAAGTCGACAGAGTCGCCGGTAGGCCATGTATCGCAGTATCCATAGTCGTCAGATGTGACCGACAAGTTTTGGTACGCAATAGCGTTGGCAAAGACACCACAAGCTTTGCTAAAGCCAACGTGTTAGTCATGAGACACAAGGCCCAGGACGGCGTGGCATTTACCTCGTAACACATGGATTGTTAACAAAGTCATAATGAGAGGGCTCGTTGAAGACGCAGTATGACACAGCATACCGGAGGTTGTCTGAGGTCAAAGGGTTAGAACTCTTGTCGAAGTAGCATACATGGCTCAAGTGAGATGAAATAGCAATAGGGACATACACAAGGCCGCCTCGTTGTCGGAATAGTTGTTCTTTGTTACATATCCGCTCTCCAGCTCGCACTGGACACAGCCTTGAAACACGGTGCCAGCGTTGTTGTTGTAGCCGCCCGTGTACTGGCCCGGCGTGCACACCAGGTCATCGGGCGCCGTCGAATCCAGAACATTGCCGCAGTTGGTCGAGCACGGCGAGTCTGGCGCAACCAAGATGGCCTCGGCCGCGGGCAGCACCGCGCCGGCGGCTGCGAAGCTCGTTAGGAGGCGTAACATGGCTTTTTTTTTTTTTTTTTGGCGGGAAGCCTCGGTTGACCGTCTTTTGCCTCTGTGTGGGAGGGTGGCCTTTTGTCTGCTTTTGTGTGTGTGTGTGTCTGTGATAGCGAATGTAGGGAGGGATTTGGATTGGGGCGAAGGAAGCTTCGGGAGAGACACAGGACCGGCCTGTGCTACATGCCACGGCTGAAGACGGTTTTGAAGCTCTTCACGAACGAGAGACGGTCCTTGGCCGGGGCGGGGAGAATCGCGGAGAGGGCCAGTCGAGGTTGTTATAATGGCTGTACGAGCAGGAAACGTGCTCGCTGGTGAAGCCAAGAACAAAACAAGGGGGACTAGCTGTAGCTGGAAGCTGTTGGTTGCCAGATGTGATTGAAGATGCAGAGTCGCATCTCAGGTGCTCTGCCAGGCCCAAAGAGAGAGCTTTCACATTCTCCACCCAGAGTGGACGTTCCGGTTCGCCGGCCCATGTTCACGCCGCCGCTCATCTCCTCCATCCAGCCCCATCCCGTCCTGTCCTGTCCTGATCACGGTCATGGTGAGTGAGCCGGCAGAACAGCAGAACAGGGCAGGGCTAGCCTCTCTCAGTCTGGGGGGCCTTTGCAACCAGCCAGCAATCTCGAGTCACCTCACACCGGGCCGGATCATAGACTAAGCTTGTGCCAGACAAGGGTTCAAGGGCCTCATCTGGCCACTAAAAGGCGGGAGACGACCCGCGATCCCCCTGTGTGGCGTCAAGCCTCTGCAGGGATCCCTGCTCGCATTCACATCGCCATCACCAGCCACTGGCCATCGCCGGCCTCCGATTGGCGGCGTGCTGCGTCCTGGGCGCTTAATTCGACTCTGTGGATGGCCGCTGACAGGCCCGGTGTCGAAATTGTCAATCTTGGAGGCGGTTGAACAAAGAAGAGTGTCTCTCTCTTTTTCCCCGCCGCGAGGCAAGAATCAACTAGACTACGGAGTAAGTAGTCCAGAACCCAATCCTGCCGTGTCTGCGTACAGTACTTCTTACGAGTCCTCCGTAATCCGTCATGTCAATAGCTCGATAACGATGAACTGAGCGGCGTCCTCACGTCATCCCAGCCCGTTCGCCTTCATTGCCATGCCCTTTCTGGACATGCTGCAGGAGGAAAGCCTCACTGCTACCCTATCCACCGTAGGCATATCAAGCAGCAAGGAGGTATTCTCTACGCTGATGGAAGAAGAGAATAATGGATGAAATATGTCAAGTCACTCGGAAATATACCAAACTTCTCCGCCTGTCCCCATCGCATCAGCCTCGAACCAACACGCATTCAAACGCAAAAGTCCTCCATCCAAAGCCAACGTTACTGTACTCTGGCATCAAAATGATGCTTCTCGTATTCCATCGGCATCATCACCACATGGGAACTCGCCTCTCGTACAACCAACTGCCGGGACGGGACACGGCTTGAAAGTGTACAAGTGTGCGGAGTAGGTATGACAGCTTTTGCCCGTGTGGAGGTTGGGTAATGCAAATGCAAATATCCCTGTGCTCTGTACTCTGTGCTATCCCCTCACATGTCTCGCGCTTCACGGACGGACGAGTACCTACCCATACGAGAGCACTTTTACCCGCCCCCAAGCACCGCTCACATGCGCAGCCATCACACTTGATCACGCTTTGTTGATGTTAGGTGAAGACTCTCAGGGGAAAGTATTGAAAAACATTGTATCTTGTGGTCGAAACTCTGCTAGGCGCGCCATTAAACCTCGCATGAGAGAGCCAACTGTGAGCATGCGAACATCACCACTCCACGATGCATGTTGCATCACATCTATTGTACATCGGCAGCCAAGGTACACGCATCAAGGCCGCATGCCTACAGTGGCTGCGGTGTACATGAGAACCCCTCCCTTTCGCTTATGCACGTCTAAGCTGCAAGGGACGACATTGGTGTACGAGTAAGATTCGTGAGGCCCTGCTTACGCCGTATCCACGCTTGACGCCATTCACTCGGATTCACACAACCAGACACTACTTCATGCTCGATACCTCACGTAGCATTACGAAAAAGCTCCGTCCATGGTCCAAATATTGTCGCTAAATCAAGCAAATCAAGGCCAGATGACACCGGCCGCCCAAACCGAGTAAAAAGAAAACCCTACCAAACTGAGCTCACGCGTCGCCTCACAATATGTGCCGGAGCCTTTTCCACGCACTTAAGCAAAGAAAATGTTTTCTCAAGGCCATCAATCAACTCCAGATCCGGAATCAATTGCATGGCAGTCGGTGTCTTGGGGCCGGAACTCGTCTTTGCAGTAGATTCCTTGGACCTGTCCTTCTCGGCCCGTCTCGTCTCATTGCTGGACCGGACTTGTTCGGGTTGTGACGAGTGCGTACGTCGATGTGATAGACTGTGGCCGTCCCTCTGGCTTTCATTCCGCGACGTACCGCGCCTGGTAGATTGTCTCCTAGCTGTTTCCGCCTCCAGCAAAGGTTGCGAACGATTCCCTGATCGACCTCTGGCCCTCGAATTGCCCTGACGCCTGGTCCCAGACGGAGGGCGACTTCCGTGCACAGGACAATCAGCAGAAGGATACTCTTCGATGAGGGCAAACTGTGAAAGATCGATTGGTTCTCTCTGGGACATTTGCGTGCCACGAGACTCGCGCCGTCCCTCTTTCAGTTGTTTGTGCGAAGAACGCCGCCTGCCCCTCCCAGTCTCCTCCGTAGCTACTTGCGAAGTTGTGTGAGAGTGCATAAGGTGAACTGGTAGAACAGCACTGCTGGAATAACTCCTCGCCATTTCATCGATTTGACTGTAGCTGTACTTGCTTCGAAGTTGGTTTTGAGACGACTGTCGCGATAACGGCATGCCATAGTCACTACCACGTCGACTGTTCCAATCGGAGGATTGCCGCTGGCTATGTGCCCTATGTCTGTATCTGTTTCTCTCTTGAAACCTGGCGCTGTTTCCCGCTTCAACAGTCCTGGGCCGGTCTTGAAATGATAGATGCGATAATTCGGGGTCATCAATCATTGAGACGGATATTTGGCGAACTCGACCAGGTTCGTTGTTCCAGACAGACACGTCAGATCGTAGACTAAACCGCTTCTCCTCTTCCATCATGTCGGGGTAGAAAGCTACGTAGTCAACTCGATCTTTTCGTGAGCCCCTGAGTTGCTCTGGAGGTGCTGTTGTGGACTGAATCGGGGATTTGATCGTGTCCAGATGAGATATCGGAGACTCAGCCTCGAGGTATCGTCTGAGCATGTATTGATCGGGTGGAATATCAAGTTGTAAAGACTTGATATTTAATTTTGGGCTCGACGATCTCTGCGTATTCTCAACCTGGGGCTTGTTTGGTGTGCGGTTGGCATATCCCTTGTTGTACTCCGAAGATTGGTGGTTATGTCGCACATCCGGATTTATCGAGTTTTCCATAAGCCACATATGCAAATCATCTTCTTGTTGGTCGGTTGACGAGTCAATGGGTGCCTTGGATGATTTCTCAAAGTCTTCGCGAGACTGATCCTGAGACTCATTGTGTGGATACGGGCTATTGCCAGAGTTTTTTTTCAGGTCTGGTGAGGCATCGTCTTCCGATCGAATATTGGGCTGAAGCGGCTGGTAAGACAATCTAGCATAAGGCTCAGACTCGGTATCAACGACAAGCAGGCCCGTTTCACCGCGACCCATTATACCGTAAACCCAAATTTCGCCAGACTGTATGCCAACAACGGCGCTGGTGCCGGCATAAGTTGCTTCACCCTCGGTGCCACAGCGGTTCGCAAAGACGACAATGACTTCTTGGTTCGATTCTGCTCGAATCAGCGGCTCAAGACGAGACACCCAGTATAATAAAGTCATGCTATCGGGCTCTAACGGAGTGCTGGTAAAGTCGTGAGGATTTTCATTGGTAAGCCAAGCCATAGAAACAATGACAAGTCGAGCACCGCTGTCCAAGACATGTTGGCCAAATTCGAACTTGTTCCAAGGCGCTTCAAATTTGTAAGGACTCAACGTGCGGGTTGCCGTGTTAGCTTTGGTGGTTATGGGGAGATGGAGAGTAAAACCGCCCTTCCATTACTCACTTCAGGTCCATGCATATCCCCATGGCGGCTTGACCTAAGCCGGGAAGCCGTCCTCCAAAGAAGCCGTGGGAGCCCTCCAAAGCCCAAGTCTCGTCGGTGTAATACAGATGGGATTTGCGGTAGTTGGCCACTGTTTCGCCATCGCCGTTGACAGCGATTGCCGAGTTGTAATACTGGGGGTCCGTAGGCCAGTTGAGCGTCGGATCTACCTTTTCGGGGTATCCCACGACGACGGTGCAGTCATGCTTGAGGGCTGTATTCCGAGCCCAGAGCGAGCTGATGCCCGTGCTGGATTCCTCAAGATGGGGAGATATGTGGGTTAATGACTTGAAGTTGTAGCCTGATTTCAAGCACGCAGCAAGTTAGAAAGGAAGTCGTGGGGCAAATGCCAGACAGGATATGCAGCCTCACCGGTGAAGGCCAGTTCAGGAAGCACCAAGAGATCCAGGTCCAGGTCGTCGGAATCCGCCTGGTTGAGGACTTCGTCCGCCTTGTTGAGGTTGTTTTCCACATCTGCAACCTGCGGCGCAAACTGAAGGCACGCGATCCGCATCTTTTTTTTCTCCTCTCTCTCTCTCTCTCTCCCTCTCTCTCTCTCTCTCTCTCTCTCTCTCTCTGTCCGTCTCTCAGCTCGTCTTCCCCCCTCAGCAACTAACTGCACAGTCCAGAGCTCGGCGTCGCGGGCAAAGCCCGGCTTTCCGCGTCGCTTCGGGTGTTATACGCCTTCAGGCTCGCGACGACAAAGGAGACGATGGTTGTATTAAAGCTGTCACGCAAAGATGTTGGACCCAACAGCAAAGCGACTGTTTTGGGCGTAGGACAAGAGCTCCTCCAAGCCTCTCTTCCTGAATGGGGTTTTCTGTACACTGTATGCGTTTGAGGGGGGAAGGGTGGGGTAGCCGGTACACGGAACGGTTTTGAGTTCTCAGCACAGGTACCGAATAGTACCTCCTAATACTCCATACTATGACAAGGGGACTGACTACCACGCATAGTACCAAGTTGAACTGCGCACTGCTGGAAGAGAATCGCTCAATGCTAGGGAAAGGGGGGAATCGGCTGACTTCTCACAGCCACATGGTATCTTCAAATTAGCCTGCAGTGTCTTTAAGGCAGTACTCCGTTACATACGTGGTACCTACTTTCCCGGTATTACGAGGTACTGAGTAGTCCCTGGACATTGGATGCCAGAGCTTCTCCTGGTGTTGCTTCTAAAATACGGAGGATGTCAAGTGCCAACCTTGGTAGAATACAGCCCAACTTCCAACAGAGTACAGTAAGGTAACTCACATACAGGTATATCATGGCTCTTCTTTGTCTCTCAGGGACAAAATCGCCTGTCGTTGGGCTCCGTTTCAGGTGCTGCAAGGGCACTTCCTGCAGCTGCGAGACGGATTTGATTGGCTGCAGTGTGATTCCAACGGCTCAGTCCACCAACGGCGTCGCTTGGTTTACCGCCTTCTGCTGCATGAGCAGGGGCTGTTGAATCTGGATGCCTCTTGTCCATGTGCAAGTATTCAATACTCTCCTATAAAAAATCGCCTTATCCATTCCCTCGGTTGGCCGCCTACATCTACTATACAATATAGGCTAGTACTAAGATACCTACCTATAGTGTTTGTACGGCGTGCTCTCATGCTTATCCTCAATTCCTTTCGTATACTTGTGATCGACAACTGGTACAAAAAGTGGACTTCGAGGTAAAAAGGTACAGAGTTTTCGGAGGAATCAAAGGTACCTACTAAGTGTGATGCATAAGAGCGGAAGACTCCGCACGTGCTGCATCCCGGCAGACAAACGCTTGTATTCTCCTAATGGCTTCGTACAGTCTCAACCAAACCCACAGATCATGGCCATGGGTAGCCTCTGGCTGGCTGGTCGAACAAGAGAAACCAAAGGATTGGACGGCTAACCATGAACTAGAAAATAAGGCAATACCGAGGCAATCAGTAATCATCCAGCCTGTTGGGTCTAATATCCCATACCAACCAACCTGTCAATCCACTTTGGGATAAGTTGGATTGACTCTTGGAGAGAAGAGGTGCATATGCTATTAGGTACCTGTAATCTTTTGACGGCGGTTTACACTGCCAGAAAACAGGCAAGGTAGGTATGTGTTGTTGTGAAAGTAGCTTTGGAGGGCCGCCACCTCACAACGCCCGCAAGATTCTAGTCCAGGCTTGGAGATTAGTGCCGCCTCTAAATTACTACGAGTGTATAGCAGGAGCAAAAGAAGACATGCAGTGTACATACATATGCACGACTCCGTTACCGAAATATTGTCGTCGCCCCGGTTTACTACCGATTGCATTTGACAAGGTTGCGCAAACAAGATTGCGAGCTGGAGGATGCATGTGAGACGCGGGCTGGGCGAGATTGACGTCACTCTTAGGCAGGCCCGTCGAACATGCCGCTTTTTTTTTTTTTTTTGCATCTACGGGCACTTGAATCCCCCCAAACCTTCTGGAGGTTCCAAACGCTGGAGGATTTGTCAAGCTCTAAGCCTCCGTGTCTTTGCTTGGAGTGTTGCTGGATCCAGCCAAGAACCGCAGTGCTAAAAACAGCCACAGGAGAAACAAAGACGCGGCACGATTACTAAAACGAATGGAAAACAATTTGACCTCCAGCTACAGAAAACAGCCTGTTCCAGCAGAGGCTAGCAGACTGGGAACAACTGACAGTTTCGGGCTTTGCTCGGATTAGCGTCTCAGTACCTGTAGGCTGCCTATTCTTAGTGGTGGAGGGTAAATCCCTCTTTTCGGCGTTACGTCTTGGCCTTGAATACATGTACCTACCTCACCTAAAGTCAACCATCGCCATCATCGTCGCAACCTCTTACACCAGATACTCTGTTTCCTCTTCCCTTCGCTGCGCACGCGACCACCGAATTTCGGCATCACCGCCATCCCAGCTCAACTTGCGCTCCTCGTCTTCTCTTTCGCGACGTCCTCCAGCCCTCGTATCGCCGCCTGTCGCACATCGCAGACCCCCATATCATGGTGGCCTCGGCGTCGAGCTTCGGGACTCTCCCGCACCAAAACGGCACGCCCCAGCCTGCTCCCCAGCCGATCGCATCGCCTTCCGGATATGCGTTTCCGTACCAGAACCTGAAGCGCCGCCTGACGCGGCCTGACAAGGTCCCTCTCGTTCTTGTCGCCTGCGGGAGCTTCTCCCCGGTGACGACTCTGCGTAAGTGGTTGAGGGCACGTGGATATGCCAATGGCGCTCTAACAGATCAATAGACTTGCAAATGTTTGAATTTGCAGAGAAATATGTAAAACAGAGCGATCCCGGCTTCGAAATCGTTGGCAACTACATGTCGCCCTGCTCGGACGCATATCAAAAGTCATCATTAGCGCCGGCCCACCACCGGATACAAAGTAAGTGGAATGTGCTGAAATGGGAGAGTGTAACTCTCTACTGACTGCTTTCTATAGTGTGCAGTCTAGCTGTCGACACGGATACCATGGCGACAATCACAATCGATCCTTGGGAGACGGTCCGCGTTGATGAATCCGGCAAGCCTCTGTACAGCCCGACGGTTGACGTGCTCCGGCATTTCGACCACGAGATAAACAACGTGCTCGGCGGCATTGAGACCCTGGACGGAACTTTTACGACGGCACGAATTATGTTGCTCATCGGCGCCGACCTAGCTGCCACTATGGCAGATCCCAAGCTATGGGATCCCGCTGATAATGAGGTCTTGCTGGGCTATTATGGGGCTTTCGTGGTCGAAAGGTAGCACTGTCCCACGCCTGCTGGTCATCCGAACAAAGCTAACTTCCATTTCATCATCTCAGGCCTGCCCAATGCAGAACCCAAGATGCCATAGAGCCTCTCGAGAAGTACAACGCCAAGATCTGGGTCGTTCCAACAATTATCAACGAAGTCTCGGTAAGACGGCATGGTGCCTTTCCGCTACCTACCCATTGATACTGACCAGGCGTCTTAGTCAACTCGCGTCCGTGCTCAGATACAAAACGGAGAGAGGGTGGAAGACATTCCGGATTCCGTTTACAAATACATCAGATTGCATCACCTCTACCAGAAAGAACCCACGACCAACGGTAGACACGCCGAAATGACCAATGGGAATTAAGAAGCGAATCGAGACATAGACTGTTGCATTTACCTTTACAGCGTTGCGTAATTGATACACCTGATGGCATTCCCCGCTATCAAACATGATACACGACAAGCGCAGCTACAAAAGAGCTCACAAGGCTCGCCATGATTTAATAGAGTACGCCAGCCCCCTCTCTGTCGCCTTATGACTTTGACATGCTCACTCTGGTACAGACAAGGGGAAATGATTACAAAGCTAGTCTAGCGACTACTGTTCTTCAGCGCTGAATCTTGAGCTGGCTTGCTGCATGCTGGAACTGAGCTTTTTGGATACACTACAGGGGATATACGAGTAATGAATAGTAGTATACTTAGAGATTACAGTCTTTGCGCCCGGCTGAGCTTCGCAAGGCCTTTTGGCCGCGAACAGTACAAGGCTTAGTTCTGTATGCCAATGACGAAATACGTCCAGTTATCATTGTACGAGTGATGGGGAAGCTTTGACGACTAACCGTCCCAGGCTCTGCCTCCAGTTTTGATATGGATAATTGCTTGAAACGTGAGCGATGTCTTTTATCTTCTTTCCCCGAGAGATTAGGCAGGGTACGTCTGGAGAGTATTGAACGGAATTCGAGTCTCTCTCTCCCGACCAAACGCCAAAGGACTGGAATTAACAGTATTAATGAACGACCACGCTCTCGTCCCCCCTACACGATGATCAGGTGGGCAAAAGCAAGAGATTGTCTCTGTGACATCAATGCAAATCGATTGGCCATCCGGTATTCACGCAAAGAATCTCCCCCCACCCACATGCCCGCTCCATGTATCCGTGATCAACACAAAGTAGCATTCATCAACACAATGCCTGCAATCTAGGCCATTGCGACACTCTATCGACCGGAAACAGGTCAATGGGTTCATGCAAGAGTCCCCCCCCCAAGGCCATCATCACACAGGCGCCCGTCGCGGCTATCGGAAGCTTCCTAGCGCAAGCGACGAAAGCAAATGCATGTCAGAATAACCCCGGCCCAGGTCGGCTATTCAAGTTAAACCGCTCACTTTTCTAGCCGACGAAAGGCATTTGTTTCTTCTCGGAGGGAGCCAATAGCAAAAGGCTAGAGTTGATTTGTATTCTTCCTCTTCTGTTTCCACCCTCCATCTTCGCTAGCTTCTGTTCGTTTCAACCTCTCTCACTGCATTCTACAGGGTTTTCATTCGTGCCGCTATCGAGTGGAGGACGCGGAACAACAGGCCGTTGGAGAGGAGCCAATCACATGGAATTCCGCAGCTTGGACACTCGTTCGTCGAATATCCGCAGCTGCGCGTCTGTCTGTCACTGATCCTGGTCGAGCGTCGGTGGCAAATGGCATATCGACAGGGGACGAGAGGAGACGGAAAGGAAGATGGACGACACGCTTGCAATGGAGCAATATCAGAGTTTTGAGTGAGCGAGCGAGTGAGTGGGCTCATGTACATACAGGGGGGATCTTCATACCAGTGCATACAATGGATATATTACAAGGCACGATATTAACTGCTCATTGTCGTTTACACTTTACCCGTCCTCGTATGTACAAGGTAGGGTTGCATCTTGCGCGGGTCGTCAGAGGGCGTCTGAATGGCCTCGTCTTCCGCCCCGCCAATCCCGGCCCTCGTCGGGCTCCTCCGCGGCACGGCCTTTGCGCTCTTGCGCCTCTTGTCCGCGCGTCTATGCCGCTGCTGATTGGATCACCGTCTGTGGCGTCTACTCGTTGCATTCGGACAGACGCCGTGTTCCGCTTGTTCTCTCTCGGAGAGCCTCATCCAGCTCTTTTCCCCTACGTACTCCATCTTGACTATACGGGGCAGGGCTTAGGGTCATCTCGTGCCGTCTCTCTGCGAAGTTCCCACACGCACCAACAAAGTCCTGCCAAAAAGCCCACGTCCTCTGTTTGGACGCAAGGTTTGCCGGTAGTCGAAGGATCCAAAAGGTTGCCACGGGCTAACATGCTCTTTCAGGTTGGATCGTCGACGAATAGCATCATCAGGATCGCTAGATGAAGAAAGATACAGCCAGCCCTGATTTTGCTTACAGCCCCCTCTTTCTGCTTGGCGGGGGACCAACATTCCCCTTCTGAATATCCGTTTTTCTGCCTTTTACGTGATTTTTGCCTCGGCGTCGAAGAAGCCTGATCGGATGGGGGGCGTGGCTTGTCACCACCATCAGCGTTGCATCCCAGCAGGGATCCATCGGGATATGCATGCAATCTATATGCTAAGAACCAACGCGCCGTTGACATGATGCCCTAATACGGATGCGGGCGAGATGTTGGTCTTGTGTGTGTGTCCGAGGATGCGTGCAATCCAGGCTTCCACGGCCCGTATAACTATTGCCGGGCCTCCCCTTCGGCCGCATCTTGGGCATGGATTTCTCGCTACATGTAGCTGGTGTCTTTGCTCAGTTCGCCTGTCTTGATGGGGTTGATGAGTTCAACGATATCAATCTTTTTGTTTGTATCATCATCTCGACGGGGAATCAATGATACCCGCAGCAGATTTGATTCAGCCCCATTGTGAGCAGGCAGCCTTGGAAATAGACCACTAGTACATGACATCTTGTTATACTTGGATATTCCCTGCTACCATCATATATAACAGAGCCCAACATGATCTCCTCAATACATCTCCCCTTGTTGGTTCTGGCCATCTCCCAGGCTACATGTACCCAGGCTCTTGAAATCACCCCAAGAGACTCCTCTTCGTCTCAAACCCTCCCCCTACCCGCCACCATCGGCATCTTCGTCGGCGTCATCTCCATCTTCGCCCTCGCCACCGTCCTCTTCATCATCTACTTTGCTCGCCAGAGACCCTCCCCATACATCGAGCAACGCTACTACTACAGGGAAGACTATGTCTCTCCCAAAACCCTAGTTGAGCCTTGGGGCTACGTCGTCAACCAGCCTCGTCATGGCCCCGACTTCCATGGCGCTGCAAACATGAATGATTCCGATGGAATCAGCGAGACCAACGGCCAATACTACAACCGCATGGAAGAGGCCGCCCGCTTCAGCCACATCCAACTCACACACGATCCAAGAGCCATCATCCACGGCCCCGACAATGCCATGCCTGCTCATCACGCCTACGATCCCAGCACCGTATCAAAGAAAGATCGCAGAGCCGGCTCTACACGATCCCTATCACCCCCTCGACCAACCCACAAACTCAGGCCAAGCACGCCCGACTCCTTCATCATCCAAGCCTACAAGTCAGTCGTGGAAGACGCCGCGAGACAATCCGCTCTGCAATCACCCCCTACTTCAGCACAGCCCGCCCTACCATCCCCATCAGAGGCAACCTCCTCCCCAACTTTGAAATCTTCATCTCGCTGGAGCTCCAGACTGTCCTCCCTCTCTCTACCCAAAATCCACCTACCCAAACGAAACGCTCCTCCCAGCCTCATCCTTCAACCCATGGCAATGGCCAGAACCTCTGGGGACCGCCAGTTGCACATCACGCCTCCCCTCCTCAACGACCCGAGATTCATCGACAGGCCACTTGGCGCTGGCATCGTCGTCGTCGATCGCAATCGTCCACCGACTCCTAGATCTGGCGAAAAGTACGCTGCCTACACAGAAGTTCCGCTGGCTAGCGGGAAGAGCGCCCTATACGGGATCTGAAGAAGAGAAGGCAGAACTACCCCTTGTTTTCTTTTGTTAACATGCACACACTCGATAACTCACTCTCTTCTCCTTTGTCTTTTATTGTATCGTGTATACCGGAGGCTAAGCGTTGTAACCTTCTTGGATGTTTGTTCAAGATGTTGTAAGGTTTGGGGAGGTGGCTTTGTCTATTAAGCGGCGTTGGGTTTGCACGAGGTATTCAGCCATATGGAAATGGCCGTCGATCATTTATACCCTGGGGAAATTGGGGCGTTCTGGTTGAAATTGACAAAATATTATATTCTTAAACCTGTATTCAATTATATATTCCTAGGCCGTTCGCCGTTCTTGCCGTCGAGTTACAACACTGCATCCTTTGTAACTAAGTAACAGCCGGCATCATCATTATTTAGTGGTATCAATAGATAAAAAGGTGACGTGTCTTGATTTTATATGGCTCAGCCTAGGCGTTGCCCAGGTCCTCTTGTCCGCCACGAGTCTGGCAATGGTCCACGAGACGCACCACTGCTTCGACCGGATGCTGCATCAGGTACTCTGGCTCCAGCTGCTGCTGGTCGTTGCGGTGCTGGTGCTGGTGCTACCCCATTCACCAACGAACTAATAAACGCAGGAGTCTGAATCCAGTTCCGGCCACCTGCGACCTCGGGCCAGATTTTGCTGAGGAACAGATACAGGTGTGCCGCTGCAAGTCCATGAAGCTGCAGCAATACGATGCCAATACCACCGGGGAAGAAAAGGTTGATCGCCATCATGGCGAACGGCACAAGCTGGGACGGGATGTTGATGAACATGTAGTTCGTTTGCTGTCCTCGCTGCTCCTGGGTTACGGTGTAGGCCATGGCAAGGAGAAGTGCTTGCGTCAATACTCCAAACCCGAAGCCTGTCAGGTGACTCAGTATCTGAAGCCGGGGTGTCAGCCTCAATCACGAGCCAGGAGGATACAAAATGAAGGTGATGGAGAAGGAACAGGCACAAGTGACACCAAGAGGGAAAGATGTAGGGAGCATATAAAAACCACTCGAGTGAATAGTGAACCACACGAGCCATCCATTACGACATCCCACCATGCCCACACCGCAAGCCAATCCTTATGCGAATGAGTGGATCGACTCGAAGTGCAGGGGTAATCTTCCTCAATTCCAGGAACCGTGATAGCAGTAGAGGCATCGCACTATCCGGGCAGATATTTGAGGAGTTTTCATCAGGGTACACGGGGAAGCACATGAAAGATATTGAGTTAAAAGACCTACCAGAATTGTTCCGCCAACGAAAGTCAAGTACCAGACGAAATCTTCTCGTCGAGACAATCGCGGATGACCTCTCTCCAGCTGACTCATGTACATGTACATGTGGAAAGTGTCAAATAGGATTCCCAGGTTTGGGAAGGTAATCAAGAAGCATGTTACGATACGCCAAACTTGCGGAGGGACCCGAAACAAGTAGTGGATGTCATAGGAGAAGAAATCCGCGGCAAGGACTCCTGTGTGTACAGCGCAGGATAGACCAAAGGTAACGGTCGCAACAGTTCTATCGAAGCAGAGTCAGCACGAGTTTCTTGCGCATGCATGCGGCTGTATGGGAGGGTGTCCTTACCTAGCAATGGGCGGCGCTCGCCAGTATGCGTCCGTAGAAAGCTCTGCCATTGTGGGCAACTTTGCTCATCAAAAGGCGTAAAACCTCAAGTGCAGACGGACGTGAAAAGAATGAAGATGCAAAACACCAGAGCGCTAGAGATGCTTATGAACAGCAAAGGACAGACTTGGCAGCACCAGGCAACAACGGGAGCGTAATCATTGCTGGGTTTGCTCGAGTCAAACTTTTGTCGGCTGCTGTAGGACAAAAAGAAATTGTGTCCAAAAGATTCTTTGCTTCCGCTTTTGTCATGACCTGGACGGCATAAATGCATAACCGCTTATTAGGTTGTGTACCTGCAGCTTTGTACCCCACAGCTGCAAAAAATATGTGAAAAATCGAGGCGGTTCGTGGTGTGAAGTGGATGTGCTGGAATATTTCAATTGGTTAATTGCCCACGCGAGCAGGAGGCACCACGGCGTGTTGGAGAAATTTACTCTGAAGGCGCGTTTTCATTGTCTGTAGGTACTTTGTAGCAGGGCCGATGTATGAGGGCCTACGGGTATATTCTGCCACGAGCTTAAATTACAAGATCTACCTACCTTACGTATCTACAGATGTCAATATTTCCAACTATTCAATCATGATTAAGGGAAAATATACCCCGCGTGGCAAATGCCGGGTGGTTTAGTAGCTTGTTCAACTAGACGTTATTCGATACAGACTGTTGTTGGGTGAGAACCTCAATACGCGGTCTTAAACCATATAATGGCAAGTTTTCACTGTGCAACTTGAGTCCACTCATGCAGAACAAGAAGAGCCCACGAACCGGTACTCTATCACCAAAACAATTACAGTACACGAGAGAGCAATATGTAAAAAAGGCCCTATTATCTATCAGATCCATTGAGAAATTTCTGATTATAATTCTCGTACGAGCAAAGATGGGATATGTGGGGAAGCTCACAAAACAGCTACCCTGAAGCCTTTTGTTACGTCAAAATTTAATGACGTACAATATTTCTCGGGCGCTCGGCTTTGCTAGATCTCACGCAGCTGTTCTCGATGTGAACTTGGCATCACCCCAAAGCGAATCTGCATCTCTGTAGCCCCTGGAATTATTAAAAAATTCGGCATTCCTATCCCTGCCCCCTCTCCTCAGTACACCCTCTCACCGGCTTGTGGCCTTAAACGCTCAACGCATCATTCAATTGCCTTCGTCTCACACTGCATTTCTCGCCTCAAAAGATGGTCGTCGCTCCCCACGATCCGTTGAAGAGCGACGAGGCAAAGGATGCCGGGTGGGAGGCCGGCAAGGGAGGTCTTATCGGAGCAGCCAAATGGGGTGCTGGAGCGGCGATCCTGGGGAGCGCCGCCTTCTTCTGGTCTCCGGTCTACCGCAAAACCACCATTCAGTTCAAAGTGTAGGCATATCAAATCAGAAACTTGGACTTATTAGGTAATACATGAGCTCATACGGCGATAGTTATGTTCAAATGTCAGCCATGGTCCTCGGCGGCATGATCGAGGCAGATCAACGTCTGAGGCAGTATGAAGCTCAGGTGAGAGCTCAGAGGAGGTGGCTCAGAGAAAAGGCAAAGTGGGACAGGTACGAGCAAGAAATTGCACAGAACAATGGTAAATAAAGATGGACGAACCCAGCGTGTCGGATTTCCCAGAGATCAAAAGCTTGATCATGTATATAGCATCATATGATGATACCCCAAGTACCTCACATTGTATAGTAGCATCTCCCCAATTCCAACGCCCAAGAAACCGAAAAGAAAAGCAAAAAAGCACATTCGCTACCTGTATTCCGTTGGTCATGCTATTGTCTTCTATCCTATTTTGACGATGTTTTAAACCTCTTGGGGTCCATGTTGAGCTTGCACAGACGAGCGACACACCCAGACAGCTGAAGTAGGGTCTGAACACCTTCCAGGATCTTCATGTGTGTGAAGCCAATCTCCTTGATAAACTCTAGCTTTGAATGTTCGCTGAGCGTCGGCATCGTCTTTGTGACCTTGAACATGGTACTGATAATATCGTGGCTCGAGTATCCCAAATCCCACAGCTCTCGGAGGGTGTCCAGAGCTGAGTCGACATTCCCCTCGTAGCAAGCTTTCAGCATGGCCTGTACTTTGATTGGGTGCGGTGAATCGACCACCTTGAAGACATTGTCGCCAGAGACAAAACCGAAGCCAGCCCATGTTGACTGCAGGTTGTTAATGGCTTGTCGCATATCTCCCTCTGCACTGAAAACCAAGGCGGCCAAACCGTCGTCGCTGTATTCGACCTTTTCCGCCTCGATGATTTGCAGCAACCGCTTCACTACTTGTTCATCCGTTAACTTGGCATACCGAAGGATTGCGCATCGTGATTGCAGCGGCTCGATGATTTTGTTGGACTGGTTGCAGGCGAACGCAAATCTAGTGGTATTGGAGTAAATCTCCATAGTTCTACGGAGGGCTTGCTGGGCACCGGATGTCATGCTGTCGGCTTCGTCGAGGATAACCAGCTTATGTCTGCCAGCGGGCAAGGTAACTTTCTTCTGCGCAAAGCCCTTGATTCGGTTACGAACAACGTCAATACCTACGCCCACGAGTTAGCAGAGGTCAATTGCACGGCAGCGCATACAAAAGCATCATAGTACCTCGTTCATCACTGGCATTGAGCTCCAGGACAGCCTCCTTGTATGATTCTCCTAGCAGCTGGCGGGCTAGACAGAGAACGCTGGTCGTCTTTCCAATGCCGGGCATACCCGATATAATGACATGGGGCATGTTTCCCTCCTTGGCTATAATCTTTAGACGCTCAATAGTCTCTGTGTTGCCGACAACGTCGTCCAGGAACACCGGGCGATACTTTTCCACCCTTCAAACGATGCCGTTAATAACTTCAAAGTGGAAGACACAGCTGCCCGCCTGGAGGGGCTGGATTACCGACATACCATGGTAACTCATAGTTAGGTGATCCATTGGACGAAGCTGCAAGAACTGCCTTTGACGTGGCATTCGAGGACTCGCCCTTTTCTTCTGGCTTTGCGGCGGGCATTTTTACTCGAGGATTTTGGGATGGTGAACTCAAGCACTTTACGCGATCCAGCGGACGCGTCGAGATCGCTAAGTTGGCAGCTCTGGCACTGCTTTAGTGGACGCTAAAACCGCCTACAGCAGTACAAAGGTACATGGGAAACCAGAAGTGGCCCGTGCACCACCGCCACTATGGTGCAGCAGCAATCGCAATCTTATCTACCCAACTTTTTTTTTTGGACTTTGATCGTCATATCGTCTCACGACAGCATTTACGAAGGGTCGAACCGTTCACAACCAAGCTCTCTTTTACCTGTAATATCACGCCTAATCAGGGCCGAACTATACATATGTCCGAACAATTGAGGATCAAAGAGGCCATTCATCATCGATAGTCGGACGACCGCAACAACGCAGTCATGGGTGTCGCGAAGAAGACGAGAAAGTTTGGACAGGTTTGTCCTCCTTCATCGGCAAAATGTATCGAGTTTCTGGGAGATACTGACCATTGAATCTAGGTCAAACGAGTCATCGGCCTGAAGGATGTCCGACTCAAGGAAAACCGACTGAAAGAAGAGCTCAAGCAGAAGGAGAAGGAGGCTAGGAGGACGGTCGGAGGAGAACTCGTCAAGGAAGTTGCCCAGATGCCGAGCGGCATGTATTTCGCCCACAACGACAACCTCAAGCCACCCTATAGCGTCCTCGTCGATACAAATTTCCTAAGTCATACCGTTCAGAGGAAGCTGTCGCTGCTGGAATCCATGATGGACTGCCTCTACGCAAAGTGCAACCCCATCATCACCTCGTGCGTCATGGCCGAACTCGAGAAGCTCGGCACAAAATACAGACTGGCGTTGAAAATTGCCAGAGACGAGAGGTGGCAGCGGATACAGTGCGATCACAAGGGTACGTATGCAGACGACTGCATCGTGGACCGGGTGACGAAGGATCGGATATACATCGTGGGGACCAACGACAAGGCCCTGAAGCAGAGGCTGCGAAAAATCCCTGGTGTTCCGATCATGAGTGTGGCGAGGGGCAAATATGTAATAGAGAGGCTTCCGGGCGCGCTGCCTACGTGACGGGATTATGGGTCAAAGCCTTTGATTTATTTACTTGTTTTTCTTTCACAATCTTCGTTCCAATCTCGGTTTTTACGCTTTGCGGTTGCGCAACTCGCGACTGGAGTTTAGCGCAAATCCGAACCATTTCCGATTAGGTAATGCCACTGAGCCATCAGCCTTGCTTGTTACCAATGCGTAGTTGAATAATCTAGACTCCAAAGCGACTACGACGCTGTAAAATAAACTTCATAACTGTCAGCCGTTGCAACTCTAGTGTGCTGCTAGTTGTGTTAAGCATACATAGGCAACTCGTGTGGCGCGCGGAATTTCCAGACAAGAACTTTTCGGCTTGTGAACGCGGATAGCATCATCGCCACCGCTTGGTATCACAAAGGGCTTACAAAAGGCCAACGACAAGGCTGAGAACCAGCGCACTGGGCAAAACACCCTCGAGCGTAATAACGAAATGGATTTGGGAATGAACTCGGGGAGCTCAGCATCCCTTGTAAAGAAGCGCACGCGGATCCTCCTCTCGTGCGCGCCATGCCGGAACTCGAAGCTCAAGTGTGACCGGGAACAGCCATGCGGGCAGTGCGCGAAGAAGGGCCGCCTGGACTTGTGCGTCTATGCGCCAAAGCCGGAGAAGAAGAGGCCGGCGGCCAAGGGCATGGCGGCGCGGCTGAAGAGGCTCGAGGGAATGGTGCGAGGCATGATGGACGACGAGGGGAATCTCAGGTCGGGGACTCAGGCGGCGGAGGGCGCGGCGCCGCAGCTGAAGGGAAAAGTTGTTCACGGAGACAATGCGACGACGTATGTGGGCGCCACTCACTGTCTGGCGATGCTTGAAGATGTAAGTGATGAAGAAGGCGGCGATGACGATGGGGTTTGGGATACGCGGAAATCCCGAAGGCTAACGGTGGCTTCAGATTGAGGATATCAAAGCCTACTTTGACGATCCTGGGGACTCGGACGACGACTTACTGCCGGGTGAAGAGCTGGAGGGGCCGGAGATGCTTCTTTACTCTCGAGGGGCGCCAACCAGCCGGGAAGAGCTTCTTGCTCAACTACCCGAGAGGCATGTAGCGGACAGGCTGGTTACGCGGTACTTTTCATCGAAAAGCCCATCTCAACGTGAGTATCATTCCTTCAGGTTCCTCTTGAGTTGTCAAGTTTATGAGAGTTTCTGTGACAGAAAGGCGGGAGGAGGCTGACTTGATGAGATACAGACGTTGTTCACCGTCCGACATTCACAAGAGCGGTAGGTTTGATGCCCAACTTGTCATAAGCTCCCCCGTAACTAACAAATGACGGCATCAAGTATGTGAAATTCTGGCAAAACCCTGGTGAAGCCTCACTGCATTGGGTAGCCCTACTCTTCATGGTGCTCTGCCTGGGCGTGTTTTTCAACAACTTTTCCGCCCCCGACGAGGTGGAGAGTGATTCACCGATATCAGTCAAGGACAGAATCAAGCAGTACCGCTCATGTGCGGGATGGGCGTTGATATGGGGCAAATACTCTCAGCCGACGTCTGTAACGGTGCCGGCGTTTATTCTCTATGTGGAAGCCGACTTCATCCTCAACCGAGCGGCGCAGATGAACTGCTACATCCTGTCGGGCGTCTGCGTGCGGTTGATGCTCAAGATGGGGTTCCATCGGGACCCTTCTCACCTGGCCAACATTTCCCCCTTTGAAGGCGAGATGAGGCGCAGGCAGTGGAACATGGCTGCCCAGATCGACCTCCTCGTCTCCTTTCACATGGGTCTGCCGAGCATGCTCGCTGGGATTGAGACGGATACAGAGCTGCCCCGTAACCTGGAAGACGACGACTTTGACGAAAAGTGCAAGGAGCTGCCGCAGCCACGGCCGGAGAACGTCTACACGTTTATGACTTACGCCATCCACAAATCCAGGCTCCTTCGTGTGTTCAGCAAGATTGCCCAGCAGGCTCACTCGCTAACGCCGCCGAGCTACAGCGATGTGCTGAAGCTGGATAACTTGTTGACCGAGACCTGGAGCAGCATCCCGTCGTTTATGTACGTGAAGCCGTTGGAAGAGTGCGTCGGCGAGGAGCCCCACCAGATCATTCAACGATACGGAATTGCGTCTCTATATCACAAGAGCCGCTGCGTTCTCCATCGACGCTACCTGGCAGAGGCAGACCCAAAGCCCGAGCATGACTACTCGCGAAACCAGTGCCTGGATGCCGCTACGACGCTGCTGGACTTTCAATACGCTTCTTGGATGGGGTGTCAGCCCGGCAACGTCCTCGGCCGCTCGGGTTGGTTCATGAGCTCGCTCGCCGTCCACGACTTTATGCTTGCCGCCATGATTCTCTATCTCATTATCCAGAACGACAACTATTCCGAGGACGGCTCTGGTTTCGGCACGGCAGGCAGGCAAAGGGAGGCGCCGACCAAGGAGCAGCTGATTGCCATGATTCGGCGATCACATGATATCAGCTGTCAAGTATTCAACAAGTTGACGGATCTGAGAAAGACGGCGGACACGCTGGCTGTGATGCTGGCCAAGCTCGGACGGCCAGTTGAGCGAAGCTCGCCTGCTTCCTCTAGCACGCAATACCCACAGTCCGGCAGGGACTCGAGTCGATCAGCATCCAGCCATGTTGTATCTCTCGATGCTGTTGGATACGCCTCTGACTATCCCAACAGCGGACTTGAAGGTCAGTCTCTTCATTCCAGTATTGCCCCTCCCTCAGATGATATGCTCGGGTTGCTAAGAAATCTTGCAGATTCAGGCTCTAGCTCCGGGCCAACACCGTTCCCCCAAGGCCAGCCAGCCTGCACTGCAGCTAATGCGGGAGCTACTATACCCAGCCGCAGCAACGCCGGTGCGCCAATAGCAAACAACATCAACCAGTTCGACATGTCTTGGATGTTATCTGTGGATAACGTAGACTGGGTAAGTAAAAGCCCTAGTTTCCTCCTCTGGAGCAATCCCTCGCTTTTGCCGTGGCAGCAACATGTGCAGTTTGAATAAAATAAAAAAGCTAACCAATGATTGAAAAATAAAACAGAGACATCTGGATGCTTCCCTCGGCCAGAATGTGACGGACGGGTCGGGCTCCAGCACGGCTCAGTCGTGGATGGAGAGAATGCCGCTGGATGATGTGGATATGTTGAATGCCGATCTTTGGAATATGGCCCCTGAAACTGATGGCCAATGAGTTTGAGCATTTTGCAGAGAGATAAGAGAAATACGAGTAATGATACATTAAGACCACTGTGATCAGCCAACGCGCTGCTTGTTGCGTTTCCGCCTCCTTCCCTAACAGGGGTGCTGTGTTGATTGCAAAGAGTCATGTTACGGCGACAATTCACTTGACGCCTTCTCCACGCCAAGTCCAACCAGGGTCATCACATGTTGCATTATAACGAACCCAGTACGGAGTACATCACTCGTCGTAACCTGTCCATCAAGACGAACCTGATTTTCTCCCCAACTGCGTCTCAATATGGAAATGTAGTTTTGACTAATAGGGAACCTTGGGGGGGGAGGAAGAGTACGCGAAGAACAACTCATGCGGCCAAATGTGCAGATGAATGTGCCCGATTTCCCCACAGGTTGGCCATCCATTATGATGGTACAAACCGGGAAATGCCACTTGGGATGCTACGCCAGTAAGAGTTGGAGGGCTTTTTTCAAATAACCGTTGATAGCACCGTGCCATTGGACCAAGAAGGGAAAGCCCGGACGGATTTGGGGGGAGAAGTGGCTTGGGGATGAGCCTGTTTGAGGTTTTTTTTTCAAAGAAAAGAATTGGCTTTCGAAAGACGCCCCAACAGTTTGATGAGGAACGAAGAGAGTTTACGCAGCGAACAAACAAGGAAAACAGCACTGAGCATTCCAAAAGCCCCTTCGGTATTCGGCTCGTCGCAGGGGGGGGGGGGGGGGGGGGGCAACCCCCCCCCCCCCCCCCCCCCCCCCCCCCCCCCCCCCCCCCCCCCCCACACCCCCTTGAGAACGTGCCATGTTGGTGCTTCCAGGATTCAAAAACAGTCGACAAAGTTGCGCGCGGGGTGAACGACGGGCAGTCCATCTCGCACGGAGTATTGCTACTTTACTGTACAGGTCATAATTTCACCGCGATAGGGACCGAAGAAGCAATAGAAATTCGAAAAAAAAAAAGGGCACGCGAGCTAATGCATGATATAGGCCGAAGTTTGCGGCAACACACCCCTCGTTTCTCCTCGTTTCGTGTAAGCACGAGCGACTGCGTAACAAAGTGGCCCTCCTCCGCGTTTTGAGACGTTCTCGCTTGAGCCTTGATGGATCGGGGGCCAAGGTTTGTGCGCCTTTGTCGCAATCCCGTCGAGTTTTGGCGAAGGGAGCTGAAGGGGCTTACCGTGTCCTGTACCCCCCCTAGAGAGTGTTTGCTGTTCTCTGCACGATCCGGCGCCAACGAAGCTCACGAGGACAAGGAAAATGAGCTAGCCAATAAATGGGGGCAAATGCTATTCATAATGGCCTGCATGAGCGGGGGGTAGAGACAAAAGGGAAAAAAAAAAAATATAGTAGTATCACGTAGGAGGTTGACCGTCGGCTAGATGAGCGGTTCTTTTGGGGTTTACGGGCACTGTCTCCGGCCAAGTGAAGTCACAACCCTGTCACCAGCTTGTTTCTCGCCCGCTCGTAGGGCGCAATCACAAGGGGCGCTAAAATGAAAGAAAATGAAAGAAAAAAAAAGAAACAAGAGAAAAGAAGAAAAAGTAGCGATGGTGGCGGGAAGCCGGTTGGTGTAAGAGCATTTGATTGATGGGGAAGCCGCATCAACGGCGTCGTGCGGCGTGTCGGAACGCAGCATCTCTCAACGAGCTGCACTACCTCTACAGGCCACAGCGAGTGACGAATGAGAAGGCAAGGAGTGAATGCAGAGGGAAAGCTATCGCAGGGGATTGGCTGCATAAACCGTTACACCCAAGGCTGCCAGGCCTAGTACGAATCCAGGTATACGTCGACAAGCCTCAAGCCATGGAACCATGACATTACGGAGCTGCAGCACCTTGAGGGTTCAGAGAGATTACTCCTACTGGGAGTGATGGTACCCCGTAGAAGGGGAGTGAGTGGGAGGCAAGACAAGGAGAGCGTGTCCCTTGGAGACAAATCTCAAATTGAAAAAAAAAAATTACTAAGAAAAAAGGGAAACAAGACAAGAAGAAAAATCATGACAGGTCTGGTGACCCGAGCTCTGGATCGATCGATGACGGTCCAGGCCGGCAGCAAGAGAAAAAAATTTCGTGACATGGACCAACAGTATCAAGGCGATCTTGAAGCAATTGAGGATATGAGCAATGGAATGAGGTTAACGAAATCATCTGACTGGAGAACCGGGGCAAAAATTTACCTAATCTCAACCTCTCCTTTGCCGCTGCAGGGGCTCCGGCCTCTCTGCGTGTATCCGCTCTTGGCCCTGGGGTTGAACCTCGTTGAACCTGGACCGTGGAAACGTGGGAAGAGTTAACGAGAGCTAATGCAAATAGGCCGAACGCCGGCAATGCGGGAGCTGGGTTACCTAGCGGTCGTATTTCGCAGTGAGCGTTTGTATGGGGAATACGAAGGGGGGGAGTACGGAGAGTAGCTACGAGTACAGTAGCGCTGTGGCAGCCGAGAAGAAAATTTTCTTCATCCTTCTCTTTCTCTTCTCTCATCTTTCCAAAGGGTCTTTTTCTGCTCGTGGATCCTGCGGCCTGAGTCGAGTCAAGTGTGAAGATCCTACCCCGTTCCTCCCTAGAGCCAATGGCCCGATAAGATGCCTCAGATAGCCGTTGGTTATCTCGGAGCCGCAAATGCAAAATGATGTTTTGTATTGGATACTTCAAAAGTACCTGCTGTACACCGAACGGCACATGCCTCGCAGTTTCTTGGGCGCAGTGTTCGGCTCCGTTGCGTTGCTTGGGGACAAACTTTTGGTCCGATGCCGCAATCCAACTCCAGTATTGTCTCAGCATGATCCGGCGTCGATAGTACATACCAAGGCATGCGTATGCTCGTACTGTAAGCTGCCGCGAATTAGGCAGCGTGCGCCGTACTGCGTCGAGAGCCGCTGCACGGAGTAACGAGCCCCATGTGCCACGGCTTCTGGTCCGTACAGTAGTGAGGAGCGCGTGACAGGGCCGGGTCAGCCATTCTGGGCAGCCCCGGTGCTGGAAACTGTGCTCCATAGCTTTAGCATCGCATGTAGGGACTTTGGACATGTCCAGAACGGACACACGTTGCTCAGGACGGCAGTATCATTAGGCTGATGCGGCATGTCTGCGTATAAGTATGGAGTCGTTGTGTATTCGCTAAGGGCAGGTCATGCAACTGTAATACAGAATACTGGACCTCACCCGTCAGCCCCCAGGCAGAGCCCAGGCACTCGTACATGCGCATATATGGAGATGGAGAAGGGTACCTACTAACCTACTAGATGATGGAATTCGGAGAGGCCGCTAGCCGTCCTGTGCCTTTGGGAGACGTCGTCTGTCTGCTGACCTTCTGCGCCCTTCTTCCGATGCCACAGTGTACCATGATGGGCCCTGGCACACTCCGTACAGTAGATGGTACCTGTGCTCCCTGCACACGTTAGCTCTGATCTTGTGTAGCATCTGGCTGTGTTCCTCTTCCAATTCCGTCTTTAGCGCTTGTGCATGCCATTGGTGGTTACCGGCAGCACTATCTAATGGCATGTAGTAATACCAGATAAACGGCAGTGTTCCAGCAAGCCCTTGCGCCTCATCCGCGGAGTTGCATGGAGCCAAGGCGCAAAACAAGAAAATCCCAGAGGCGACTTCCTTTAGCGACGCCGCCCGATTGGTCGGCCCCAGACAATCTTCAAGTAAAGTGGTGAGGGAACACAGCATCAAAATGGTTCAACGCAGCTTTTGGCCCGATTGGAACATGCATCGTGCATGGGGCTTTTCTCTGGCCTGATGCGAACGGAAAGGCATCGACAACTCGAGCAGAAACCCGTTGCTAGCCTTGTCTTGTTCCGGTCAGGTCATCCGCGCGTGAATGGATCGACTTTTGCCAGAGGCTTTTGGAGCAAATCAGGCCAGCCGCGGGCCCTATCGGCGCGTCTGACTGGCCAAAAGTTTACACAGGCCTAGCACTCATACAGGTACCATGTTACGTAGCAGTTGTCTCGACTCGCACGAATCTAATCAGATGTTGCCCGTTTGTGCAAGGTACTCCATACAGGGATCCATGATGACGGAGATCGGGCTAGCCAACTCAAAAAAAAGGTGGTGGTCTAGGTACCTGGTACCTAACAGTCTTACATGTTGCTCCGTTCCTGTCGAAGATAGCGGCCGGGCGGGCTCCGACTTTTTTTTCTCTTTTTACTTTTTCTCTTCTTTTACTTCTTCTTTTCTATTCTTGCCGTCATTAACCATCTACGGGGAATGCTACTAGGATTAGGGCTTGCTCTTTCCCCCCAGGTCTCACAAGCAGTACTTGGCGGCACCTTTCAGTTGCGTTCAGCAGAATCCAGACCAAAGTACTGCCAGGTACCCCTAACCCCAAGCTTTTTGCAGCACATGGCCGCATCGAGGACCTTGCAGGTGAGGCTTTGACACTTGGCTTTACACGGAGTCGGTACAAGTGCGCCGTGCAAAAGTTCTCGTACCTGGTACTACCGCTGCGAGTCTCTCATCTCGGGGTCCAAGCGGTACTTGCGCCTGTACCCTGTAGGTACAGTGCCTGTATCTGTACCTGTACCTACCTGTGCCTGTACCCGTCGCCTCCGACCTTCGCTCCTGCTGCTCTGGGCGAGGCAAGGGTGTGCCGTCATTCTGCATCGCCGTTGACTTCACTCGGGACTGCGATATAGTATCAGTGTTTGTATTAGTATGAGTACCTATTGGAGTAATAATGGCCATCCACGGATTTTATTCGTACCTAGTATGACGCATTTTTCTATTCAGCTTAGTAGTACCTAGTAGTACATGCGGAATTCGATACCGAGACTCGACTTGTGACAGGTATTCGCCTTATTTGCCTGATTACAGAACAGACTGCAGTCAAGCAAGCAAGATTCCTCCTCTTCCCCCCCCTCCATCTTGAATCTACTCCGTACCAAGTTACCTATCCCAACACAACCAACCCCCTCCTCATCCCTTATCGCCCTGCACCCAGCAGCCAGCCAGCCATCTGACTGGTTTCAGCGCGCGGCCGCCATCCAAGTAAGAAATTGCCAGTCCTCACACGCCAAGGCGTGGCGAGGCCACTCCGGACTAACCCCAATCTTTCCGTCTCTTCAAGCTAGTCTCCCAATTCGCGCGAGCTAAATCGACCATAGCCGTTGTTCTTATCGGGAAAAAAAAGAGACTTGACCCCTCTACTGGACAGTGCAGTATCAGTGTCAGTATCAGTCTCAGTAGTATATCCAGAGGACGTATCCCGTCGCCTCGTCTCGTTTCGCCTCGCCGCCGTTGCTGTTGCTGTTGCTGTTGCTGTTGCTGTAATTCTTTTACACGGCGAGTGCTCCTTTGCGACAGCGTCTCGGCCCCCTTTTGTCTCGTTATATCACAGGACAATCCCGGCTGCGGTCCCCCTCGGCCCCTGCGACCAATTGCATCTGCATCTCCCATATTTCCGCCTCTTCTTGCTCGTACAAGTACTCGTACTCACTCGCCCACCGCTCTCGAATATCCGCTGTTTTTTTTTGTGTTGTGCCACCGGCCTAGACCAGACCCGACAAGTTCTGCGCTGCCCGCGTGGGATCCTACATCATCACCACTTTGCTGTGCGCCGCGTCCAGCCGCCGGCATTGGCCTCTCTCTTTTCTAGCTGCTTCAAGTACAAGTAATACCGTGCTCGCTGCTTGTCCTCCCACGCTCTCGCCCGTTCAAACGGCCCACGGCCCACGGCCCACGATCCACTGTCATACCTCGCTCTTACGTACTGACTACTCGTTTTTTTTTTCGATCCATGAGCTGAGAGACAAGCCCTACTGCTACCTCTTGCCATCCCCCACCATCAAATCCGCATCCTAGGCGATCTGCCTCTGTTTTACAGGCGGGCTGGCACGTCCGGATAACGGTGGCCTTGCCTGTCGAATAAATACACAGCCTGCGTCGGAGCAAATCAACTTCCTGTCTCGGCGACCAATTCCTTCCAGTCGGCTTCGGCCTGAAATCCCACCAGCAAGCCAAACGGAGCCATGCCGGCACAACTCAACGGGTCCGTTACGGGCGCCCTTCCCATCCATATCGCGACCGACCAGACAAACGGCTTCCACAAGCAACATAAGCATTCGCGATCCTCCTACTCCGAGTCGTCCCCTCTGGCCAACTCGAGGAACAACTCCTTGACCTTCCGCCCTACCAAGAGATTCATGTCTACGCCAAAGACCATTGCCGTTATAAACGCCAGCGGCCGCCAAGCTGCGTCGCTGATTCGCGTGGCCACGGCCGTTGGTTACCACGTTCGTGCGCAGCTGCGGAATCTCGAAGGAGTTGTCGCTACCGAAGTGTCCACCAACCCCAACGTCACGGTCTTTGTCGGCGAGCTCTACACGAGGCACCAGCCAACCAAGGAGAACAAGGATGTAACTCAGAATGGCCCCATGCCCGGCGTCGGCGTCAACCACGATCTGATCGACAATCTCTTCCGCAACGCACAGCTCGCCTTCATCAACACCACTTTTTACGGGGATGAGCTGCAGATCGGCAAGGCTCTGGCCGATGCCGCGAAAAAGGCCAACATCCAACACTACATCTACTCCTCCATGCCCGACCACGCAGCATACCACACCGGGTGGCCGTCGTTGCCCCTATGGGCCGCTAAGCACAAGGTTGAAGAGTATGTGAGGGAGCTGGGCCTGCCCGCCACCTTTGTCTACACCGGCATCTACAACAACAACTTCACCTCGCTGCTTTACCCGTTGTTCTGCATGGAGCTGCAGCCGGATGGCTCTTTCACATGGCAGGCCCCGTTCCACGAAGACGCCAAGCTCCCCTGGTTGGATGCTGAACATGACGTTGGGCCTGCCGTTATACAACTTTTCAAGGACGGCGTATCCAAGTGGCAAGGGGAGCGCATCGCTTTGGCGTACGAATACCTGACCCCGGTGGAGGCTTGCAAGCTCTTTGCCCGCGGAGTCGGCCGTCCTGTCCGCTATATCAGAGGACCTATCGAGATCAAGGTTCGCATACCTACGGGATATCGACAACAGCTCGAGGCTCTGGAGAAGCTCTTTGATCCCAACGAGAAGGACCCTGCGAAGCAGCCCCCCTACTTTGGCGACCCAAAGCTGGAAGCCAGCTGCCCGCGGGAGGCGCTTGAGTTGTGGGAGGGCCCCCGAGGACTGGAAGAGTACGCGAGAGAAATGTTCCCACTGGAGGAAGAAGCCAATGGCTTGACGTGGATGTTTGACGAGGAGGATGACGGCCACGAGGCCCGGATGCAGGCCACAACGACTTCTGTGGAAAACATGAGGATCCAGGATGATGCAGAGGACGACTCGTCCGACGATGATGACGAAGACGGGCTTGTCATGCGTGGCCTGAAGCGAGCCGAAGAAGGCTGGCTCGCCTAGAGAAGCTGTTTCTTGTGCAGGTTGCGTCGTCATTGGATGGGCGATGATTGTATTTTGCAAGCCTTGGCGTTTACATCGACATGGAATTCGAGCCACCGCCTGAGTCGAATGGTGTATCTGGAGCATTGTTTCATTACTTGTCTTTCTCTCTCTTTTTTTTTTGGTTGCCATTTCCCCAGGTTTTCTTCATTCTCAATATTTTTTGCCCCCACAAAAAGGCGTAGGTCTCTGGCTACTGCTTGATAATGGGTAGGTTTTTTTTTTTACGAACGACACCGATATTTCACAGCTCATAAGAGAAAAACAGCGCTTGGACAATGGACGATGGGAGTTTTTAACATGGGTGACTATTTTTTCCTCCTCTTAGCACAACTGCACATTGGCGTGGCGTTGGTGGCAGGGCGGAGACTAAAAAAAATATAAAACAAATCTGACGAGGGCGCGCGGGTATTGGACTTGGTGAATATAGGGGGGGCTACTGTTGGGAGCGTGCCATTTCGTCTTCTCCTCTTCACGGCAGTACATAGTTATACGAACTTGCTACATGCACTTTACTACCGCTACTATATGCATCTCGTTTCAACTGGGGCGTAGATGGTGACTTTGTCGGTAGGCTTTTGCTGGTGCTGGATTCACGGTAACGGGGCGAGGTGAGAGAATAGGGGCAGCAAGGGGGAAACCTTGGTGATTCTTCTTTGTCTTTGTTCTTATTGGTTGACTGGGGTGCTGCAGAGCCGTTCGAGTAACACAACTAGATGAAACTTGTTCTCGGTCGTAATTTGCGGTTTGTATTCACCATGTAACTGTACAATATATGACTTGGTGGTAGGTACTAAGCCAACACTATAGTAGTTACGAGATTTATATGTCCTGAGCCACTGTTTCCCGCTTTCTATAACATTCATTTCATATCCCATGACGCTTCCCATATGATTGATTGCCTTGTTTCTCTTTTGTTTTAAAGCCAAAGTGTCTGTCATAAAACTGCCATTTTCACCCAGGCTTACACTCACTCACACACACACACGTAGCCAGCCTCACAGCTTCCCCTTGAGCAGGTTCCCAATCATCTGCTGGCCCGTAATGTACGTCGTCTTCCACAACGTCGGGAAATCAAGGGTGCTGCTCAGGCCGTCGGCGAACCCGAAGAAGAGCATGGGCGGGATCCAGCCGCGGGCGTACTCGAGCGCGAAGCAGCCCTCGGGCATCTTGTACTGCTTGGCGTCGCCGCGGCGCAGGTGGTGCACGCTGCCGGCGGGATACACCTCGGCCTCGTACTCGCCGGGCACGTAGGCGACCTGCGTGCCGGACAGGATGTGGAAGTAGTCGTCGGCCGTGTGGCGGCCGGTGTGGCCCTCTGTGCCGATGGCCGTGCCTTGGGATTCGCTGTCAGCGTTTCCTTGTTCTTCTCTTTTGGTCGTGGAAAGGCTATTGATGGTTTACTCACCAAAGATGATGAGATACTCGGTAACACTGGCGTGCAGGATGTACATGGCTCCCATGGCCCCGCCGGCATTGTTAAACACCCAGTCCTCCTCCAGGTTGACATATCCCGGCACCTTGGCGTTGAGCTCGTCCACAATGTACTTGACGATGCCCCGCGTGTTGTTGCCGTGCTCGGCGACTCCCCTCTGCGCAAGGTCGTGCAGGTGGTCCGTATCGAAGACGTAGAACCGCTGCAGGTCCTGGTCGAGCACGTACACCACCGACGCCAGCAGCGCCGTCAAGAGGCCCAGGATGGCCAGCAGGCGGCTGATGCCGGGCGGGGAGGGTTCGTTTCGAGGCATTGGCTTTTGCTTTCTCTTCTCTTTCTATAAGAACCTGAAAACGAAAAAAAAAAAAGGAATTACTATGTATTATTACACTGATGAATTCTAAAAAGAAAAGAAAGAAAACAAAGCTTTAGGGGACTTTAAAGGAAGGGCGAGGTTAGAGGAAAACGAACCACTTTCGGAATTGGGCCAAAAGTAGCCCAAGTAAGCACAACGGCCGGCAATAAACAACTTGACAAAACGCCGACAGTTTGTCTTCCAAACTGCCACAAAAGATGTACACTGCAAGCAGCAAAAAAAAAAAAATCCTCTGAAGCCAATCCAATGCGCTCTATTAATAAAGAAATCCAATTGCCTTGCAAGCACTGGATTGTCATTCTCGGCACCCGAGGACTCGCGCGCTCGTTTTCTGCCGCACCTTACCGCTCGGCCGGATCACGGCGATCCGGATGAGGCCGTCCATTTTTTTGGTGGAGAGACGTCCCTCCGAATGGCAGTATCGTATTCGTACTCGTGCGTTATGCTAGATCGGCGCGTGTAATCCGACCATCATGTCCGAAATATCGCGGCCAAATCAACACCTGCCTAGCCGACATACAGGCACCTTGCTCTTTTGTTGTTTTGTAGCCGCAACGTGATTTGTTCACGATCAAGAATGAAGCAGCTTTTTCAAGATTTGCAGTTGATTATAACAGTTTAGTCATTACGGAGCGCTGGTGCGGGCTCTCAGTCAAACGCCTCGACGCCTCCGGAAAATCTAAATCTCTCCCAGCCGTATCCTTTGTGTACAAGTTTCCTCGTTGTGTAGCAAAATCAGTTCCGAATGTAGTTCCCTTTTGGTTTCCTCCCCCCCTAATTTGAATTGACAACCCAGCGCGAAACCCGCGCTCACACCCAGCCCACGCTCACAACACCCAACCCCAACTTACTCCCCATCCGAGTCCGCCATGGCCTCCTCTGTCTTATCCGCGTCGTCAACGTCTTCATCCACAATCGCCGCGTTGTCGACATCTTCCATGTCCACGTCATCCAGCATGGCAGCGTCGCCATTCACGTCCTTGTCATCGTCCCTGGACGCATTGCCGTTGACATTGGGATCGGCATGCTCGGCGGCAAGGAGGTCCGATCCATCAATCAAATTCTCACCGTTGCCATTCTCGTTGGCCGTGGGCGGCTTGGGCTTCTTGATCACGGCAATCACGCCAAGCTCGTCTTCGTGCCCTCGCCAACGAGCCAGACGGCGCGTTGATCGTCGGATGGAGGCGGCATACGAGCTCACCTCTTCGCCATAGTCGTCCTTATCGGTGGCCAAGAGGCAGAGCCCGCCTATGCCCCTTTCTCTAAAGGCATTGCCGCCTTTATCACCATTGGCAGGCAAGTTGCGTGGGGTATGGCCCTCGCCGTCGCTGTCCTCGAAAGGATCAGCTTGAGCTTTCAGACGCCGATATGTTCTCACAATGGCACCCTCTTGTCGCCGGACCTTTCTGCTTTTGTGATGGTGTTTTCGAAGGCCACGGTCAAGAATGTATTCTACTCTTTGGCTTCGGTTTCGCTCAACGGCAAGCTGATGTGCTGTCGGTGGGCGAGGCTTTCTGGCGACAACGCCACTCTCGTTTCCGTGGCGAGCAGGCGAGGAACCTTCGAAAATCTGATACTTGAGAGGAGCCGTTCTACGTCCATTCATGACCGCGATCGTTCGGGCTAGTGCTCTTGGGGGAGGTGTCGATCGCGTACTCTCAATGTCAGATTCATGCTTGGAAGGCCTGATTCGGGGCAAAATCGCAGGGCCCTCATCTGCCAGCGATGGTCGGGCCTTGCCACGCTTCTCTCGCTCTGTTAGGAATTGATGATCCATTTCCAAGATTGTGGCACGGATTTTCTGTTTCTCGTGGCCAAACTCAATCTCGACAGCTGGGTCAACATTCTCTGCGGCTTCCTGCTCCTCGGTCATTTCTTCGAGCTTAGGGACACCTTGGTTGGCGACATCGAGACCGTAGTCTACGCCAGGGCCGAAAGGATTCTCCTCACACCCCTCCTCTGTAAAATCAGATTCGAGGTAGAACCACATTAGCCACAGAAAGGCCTTTGCTCTCGACATGCTAGTGTATTGGGTTTTCATAACGACGTCGTGAAATTCGCGATGGAGCGGGAAATGCAACTCTGCGACTTTTTGCGCCGAGTTGCACATTACAAAAATGAGGTTGACGGGATTGGTGCGAGGAATCCCTCTCTGCTTGATCTTGTCCAGGGAATTCGGCTCGTCCCGATCTTCCGCGCCGCCCTTGAGGATGGACTTTAGACGCGGGGCGTCTTGCAGCTGCTTGTAGGCGTGAGGATCTTGCTGCGCTTGGAGAGAAGGAATGGCGTGATATGTCCGCAGCTGCGCTCGCATCTCAGGAAAGACTATTGATTCATGGTTTAGTTTGTTGGGGCGCTCAAGATATTGGGTGGAACCGAATAGATAAGATGCGTAGACGTATGGATAAAGATGAGTTACTCACAGTTGAGAGTCGTGTTCATGCGGCCCATGTTGACCAGCAAACAGACCATTGCCATGCCCTTGGCAGCTTCTCGGTCATTCATCAACTTGTCCCTCAGCACTTTGCTCGTCTTGGAACTGCGCGCCATGGTGTCGATGTACAAGTCGGCAAAGCATTGCTTCTCTAGTTCAGTGTCGTACGAGTTGGTGAAGACCTTTTGTTCGTTGTCGAAGACGGCCCTCAAGAAGTCGTACTGGATATCTTTGCGCCACAGAGGCTCTCCATCCTCCTTCTTCAAATGTCGGATCTTGCCAATCTGAGGCTGCGCGTCCTTGTCCTTGTCCTTGTCTTTTCCTTTGCCCTTGCTCCTGGAGGGCTTCTCAGCGGCCTCGGAAGGGGTTGCGATGATGGTGTCTTCGTCGTCGACTTCGGCGCGCGAAGCAAACGACTTGGTTTCTGGAGCAGGAGAGCTCGGGTGCTCTACATCTGACGCGGCGTCCGCTGAGCTGGGCGAGGCGGCCATGGCGCGAGCAGTTTGTGGTGACGACGTTGAAATCGAGGTTTGTTTTGGGGGAGAAACTAGAGTGCGTCGTTGTTCGTCTTGCGGTGGACAATGGAATTAACGGCGCATGATTTACGGCTCTGGCGCCAGGGGAATTCGGACTTGCACCAAGCAGAAGCAGACGCTGATGCCGATGGCGCTCCGATGGCGATGGCGAAGGTCGTGGCCAAGCAGCTGGTGGATAGGGATGATGATGATGCGAGGGTGATGGTGATGGTGATGTGGGAGAAGAATTGATGACAACGGGAGTTTCCACAAGACACGGGCAGGGAAATGGGGACAAAGCTACCGGTACATTTCTCGCGGGCAAGAAAAGCTGAGGTCAAGCACGAGGCGCACGTACGCGCATTGCCAATAAGGCTAGCAGCAAAAAGCCAATTCTCCCTGCGATGACCTTGCCTCGCCCTAGCTGCGGGCTTTGAAGCGACGACGGGTACTTGTCGCGGGCGTGCGCACAGGTACCGACGTGCCCGTAGTCAACCGGCGCGGTACCTTGAAGCCAAGTACCGACCGTTCTCTCCATCTGCCCATCGTCAAGTTGCCCTCCAAATTCGAGCTTTCAGCGAGAGGCGCGCTGGGCGATGCCGCTATGGGAATTTCAATGGGCCCTGACTGCAGCCGGGCAGCCACTGAAGGGCCCTTGTAAATGTGCGGGTCCGTGCGCCTACCGCTGCCGGGCTCACCTCTCCAGCGCCTTTGCATCACCCCTGCACAGCCAATCTTCCCAGTTGCTCTCACGACAGTTACTATGCAAACATAAACAACACCGGGCATCACAAGCTCAAGGCCGCCCTGGCCACTGTCCCCTCCCCTCCTCTGGCCGTACTAACGAATCTAGTGAATCTGCGCGAGGCTCAGCCTCTCTTCGGGAACCTGCGACGGTCTTTGTATGTCCAACACGTCCTCCAACTCTCGCTCTGATTTTTTTTCTGCCCTTGTTTGCTTGCGCCTAGCCTCGTGAAGTTGGCCCAGCTTACCAACGCCCGCATCAGGAAACCGAATAGACACATCCATACTGTTTCATCGCCGACCGGTTGCCGTTCAACCCCCCTGTGTCCTCTGGACTCGCAATTCCTCAGAATGTCGAGCTTGGCCAGGGCGACCACGCCCGTGAAGCAGCAAGTTACGGCGGCCACAGCTACCGACAGCCCAGGCACGTGGAGGCACCCCCGACTTGACGAAATCACCAGACGTCGCGATGCTACCAACTTCTCCGAGAAGAACGTGCGGCGGATTGCCTACAACATTGTCGCCTTGCTGGCCATGTGGTCTCTTCAGCTGCTAGCCAAGTTCAAGCTGGACGCGCAAATGTGAGAGAAACAAGAGAGACCGACGGCTGGGATTCCGGCACATCAAGGTGCATTTCTAACCCCAAATCGACGATTTAGGTTGCCCAAGCCACTCCGACTATACCTCGGATGGGCATGGTTCCTCGCCCAGCTCCTCCCCTTCATCCAGATTGGCATGGCATGTCTGCCGCTCATTCGGCCGAAAGACGAGCTCTCCGATATCCCGTTGACGGCTACCCAGAGACAATTGCTTGGACTCGATCCGTCGGTCATCGCGCCTACGCCCGACGCAAAGTTCAGCACACCTCCGCGATATTCACGAACACCATCTATTGCGGGCTCGGTGGGAAGTAGAGCCAGCTATCCTGGCTCTCCTCTAGATGGACGAGGAGGCGACCTCTCCAAACCTCTTCCCCCGAGCTTTGCCGGCGCACTCTCCCAATTCTCCCCCATTGGGAGCCCTCTCGGCCAGAGCGTCAACGGCATGAACAATAGGAGGACATCCTTTGGATCGCCGGGCTCCTTTGGCGCGAGCACCTCGTCCAACATCTTCTCCGACCCTAGCTCACCAAGCCCAGCGGGAGGCAAGAGGACGAGTATTGGGCTTAATAACAAATGGTTATACGAGAAGGGAAGAAGGCCGTCGGGTAGCACTTGGGCTAACTAATACGCAAGGGAATATACACGTCAAGGGACTTTTTTATTTTTTTTTATTATAAAACTGGTAACTTTTCCAAGGGAAACTTGGTATTTCGTAGCCCGGGGCTGGAGTATAAAACCAGAAGGCGAGTGCCGGGGGTTTTCACTCCGGGTTGGCACATCAAAGGCAACAATGTAATATAGAACGGCCGTCTTTATGATAAACGTACGTAGCAACATGGTAGTTAAGCATGGTCTTTTTGGGCACACGGCCTCGTGGGCCTTCTTGTTAATTCCAGGAGCTGATTGATGTTGCTTGACTCAGGATCTGTTGGTAAAACTGAGATCTGGTCCACTTTATGCTCCAGTTCTTTCTGAAAGTGCAGAGACCACTCCCCCGCTATGTAAGAAGCAAAAAAGAAGCTGAATTGAGATATCTGCAACCAAAAAGAAAAAACAAGACGCGAAGCAGACTGCGTAAGGCAAAAAGCAATGCGCGAACCGGGACTCGAACCCGGGTCGCATGCTTGGGAAGCATGCATGCTAACCGCTACACTATTCGCGCTGGTGATGATGTAATAGGTTGAGGTTCGATTCCATAGTTCAAGCTTATAGAGGGAAGAAACTGGAGCTACAGTGGGTGGTTGCAAATCCCAGCCAAGCCTTGCTACCCCTCCATCCTCTCTTATCCATCATAGCTCCTAGAACACGAACACTCTCCTTCTCCTATACCACAACCCAAACCTTGACCACCTTCACCTCGCCCTCTAGAAAGAGAAAGACCTTCTCTCTCTCTCTCTTGCTATAGCTGAGCTTTCGAGCACCGTCTTCGCCTCCCGCCATGGCCAGCAAAGTCGAACGCATCGTCGCCCGGCTGCAGGAAAAGATCGCCGATGGCGACTTTTACGAAGCGCAGCAGCAGACGCGAGTCGCCGCCTCGCGCTACATCAAGACGCAGAACTGGCCCGCGGCAATCGATATCCTCTACAGCGTCGCGCAGTCGCTGCTCAAGGCGGCGCAGGGCGGCAGCGGCGGCGACTTGTGCGTCATGATGGTGGACGTGTATAAGCAGGCTGAGCTGAAGCCGGATGCGACGAGCAAGGGGAGGCTGCTGACGTGTCTGCGGCTGTTTGATCCGGAAGAGCCCACAAGGAAGAAGTTTATTACTGAGAGCATGGGGTGAGTAAAAAAAAGTCTTTGGGGAGGGGAGGTTCGTCATATATATGTGTGCTGGGGCTGGTGGTCTTATGTTACGTTATAAGATGGCTGACAGCTATGGTCTGGCATTAGATGGTCTTCCAAGTTTGGCGAGTACCCTGCGGGCGATCCTGAGCTGCACCACGTGGCTGGCTCACTATACGCTGAAGAGCACGAGACATACGAGGCCGAACGACACCTGATACTGGGGACCAAGGACTCGCCAGAAGTGCTCTTCAACATGGAGTATGCTTGGTACAGAGAAGGAGACGCCCACATGGCACCGCACTTTGCGGCGCGAGCTGTCCTCCCCTATCTCCTCGTCGGCAACGTCCGCGCCGCCACCACCAGCTATCGACTCTTCGCCAGCGCCCTCACAAACGATAACCCAGCCCTCGGTGTCCAAGACGTTTCTAGCGCCACCTCCGACGTTCGCATCTTCCCCAGCCTCCCACTGCTCAACTTCTTGGGCCTGCTGCTCCTGGCCATCCAGCGAGGGGCTCCCGAAGTCTACAAGGGTCTGGTGTCCAAGTATGCGACGCAGATAGACGAGGCCGAGGCGTGGGCGGAGCCCCTGGAGATGATTGGCGAGATGTACTTTGGCATACAGAAGCCGCGACAGAGCAACCCCCTGATGGACATGATGAGCGGGCTGTTTGGTGGAGGTGGTGCCGCGCCGCCGCAGCAGACACGGCGACCGGGGTTGCGTGGAGCGGATGCTCCTGCTGCTGAAGGGTTAGACTAAGAAGCGATTTCTTCTTCTTGACCATCATCTTCTTCTCATATCATGCTTGGATCGGCAGCGACGAATAGAATCATTCATGTATCATAGTCATAACGGCGGGGTGGATAGAAAAGGAGCAAAATTTAACGCTGATTGTCGTCCGTCGTTCATGATATGCGCGGCTGTTCTTCCGGCTCGAACATCCAGTTGTCTTCGGCCAATGCGCTGACCTTGCTCCTGTTGCTCTCGCGGACCGCCTCGAAAAGGGCTGGATTCGATCCACAAAGTCAGCCCAACAAACTTGATCCCCGAGTGCGGATGCGATTCAACTCACCGTCTGGTTGATCGGCCATGGAGCTGTGGCTGATTTGGTAATGGCGAATGGCCTCTGCCAAGCGCTGCTTTTCTCCTAGACGAACAAACATGTGCCTAGTTAGCAAAACTCCTGCCCCATAGATAGATGGACGAGAACCCAACAACGCAGACAACAAAACAAAGCACTGGGGCCTCCTCACTCTCGTTCTCCTGCTGATACTCCAACGCCTGCAACTCCTCCTCGTCGTCCACCACCGGTGTCGGAGGGTTCCCAATCTCAACCTCGCCGTGCTGATCGCGCACCACCAGCTCCGCCGCCTCGGACTGCTGCTGCTGCTGCTGCTGCTGCTGCGTCTCGCCGCCCTCGGCATCGGCCGCCGCAGCGTTGGGCCGCCTGATGAAGTGGCTCCGGAAGAGGCTCGTCTTGCTGCCGTTGGCGCTGCTGCTGCTGGCGGCGGCCAGGCCGGCACTTCTGGTCGTGCGCGAGGATCCGGCGCTGCGGGTTCGCTCGTTCATGGCTTTTGTATATCTTGGAAAACGGAGGGAAGTGCGGTATCGATGACGGTACGGATGATGTGTTATATAGCGTCGTTGAAATAAAATAAAAGGGCGATGTTAGCGGAATATACGCCAATCTGTAGTATGCAGTGTCGAAGGAGAATGCAATTGATGGTATTTCTTTGTTTATGTTTGTTGTTTACTGAAGAGGATTGGATGGCCATTGACAGGCTAGGAAAAGTTATCGGTGGATAGCGCTAGCAGTGACAGCTCTCTGCGGTTTGTACTCAATACTATTGGCCCTGCTTTGATAGCCTCAACTGCAATGCCGCCCCCTGCAGTGCCTTTTGTGGGTTCATTTTGGAAAGATTCTGGAAACCAAGTATTTGTAAAACTCCTGAACTCTGCTTGGTTCCTGAAGGGAGAGTAACCCTCAACATGCTCAGCTACAACACCAATACATTGCCAATTTCTTGGCCGTACAGTATGAAACATGGCCCAAGTTCAAATTCATACAGCAAACTGATCGTTTCGATTCGTACAAGAAACAAAGGCTTAAATCATCACCAGCTGCGCCTTGTTAAAGTGTCTGCGTATGCGCGCGCGCGTGTGCCAAAAGGGAAATAAAAACAAGAAATCCAGACCCTTCCCGAGAGCCCCAAGTTACGCCCGTGATCCAAAGACATTCGCCGACACTTGCTCCTCACTTGCTCCCCTCTTTTACGCGCAGTACAAGGTCCGGTCAGTTAAAGCGAGAGGTTGTAGGTAAACTCGTCTTCCATGTTCTGGCTGATCCACAAGACGACAGAGCTAAAGGCGCGGTACAAGGTTAGCTGATGGACTTGATCCTTGCGGTGGGTTGACAACCAGTCACCGAATGGATTGTGCATACCTGCAGCCCACGAGGGCGTTGCTGACAAGGTTCTCAATGCCCATGCTCAGGGCCGGCATGGCAACTCCAGGAACTACAAACTTGAGGACAAAGACGGTGACGCCTCCGGCCATGCCACCGGCAAGGGCCGCGAACCCCAGGAACAAGACCACGCGCGCCTTCCATGCGACACCAGATCCACTATAGCTGAAAGAGTCGGCGCTGAGGCGTTGTTTTTCGACCGAGTTGATGATGAGCATGCCCAGGCTGGAGAAGATGAGCGGCAGCCAGTCGACGAATTTCACGTGGACATTGGAGCCGTTCTTGGCCGACTTGGACCAGACGGCGGAGTCGAGCATGACATAGAAGGCGAGGGAGAACTGCAAATGCGTACGTCAGCCAGCGACTTCTCGGGGGGGCCGTGGACCTGTCGACAAAGACCCGGAGAGATTTCTCTCGCGGAACAAAAGATGACGAGGTGCCGAGTCTCGGCAGGATGGAAATGGACTCACCAAAGCTCCGGCACCGTAGACGCCAGCGTTCCGGGCCCAGATGCTGTTCAACCACTCGGGCTTCCTAAACTTCCAAAGGCGCTCTTCCTCCATGTTGTCGAAGTCGGAGTTCGGAGAGTCGGGGGAAAAATACAGAAGAGAGAAGAGATTAAGCGGCGAAGATGAAAGGCGCTGAATGGAGAGGAGGCCGGCGACGAAGATGCGGCGTTGGACGAGAAGATGGATTGATTGTAGGTTGGAGAGGCTTTAGTCGGTTTGGTGATGACGCTCTGCTGAAAGGCTGGGATTTGGCGGTAGCGCCAGTCCAGCGGCTGAGCCAACGTCAGAGTCACGTGCGCCGGGCTGCTAGGTGATGAAGCATGTACCAAAAGGCACGAAGAGGTACGTACCTGAAACGAGATGATGGATTACATGATCTTGTGAGGCATAGAATCAATCAATATGCTTTTCTTACCATTGACACAGTAAATAACCATTTCATGTTGCTTATTCGGTTATGTCCCCTCACGATAATTTTAACATGTCAAGGTAGACTTTTACTGCCCGCTTGATGATTTGCTGTCCACCTGCCCCTCTGGTCCATCAGCCAGCCCTCTTGACTGACTGACACATTGGCAGTTGTAGGTACCTATTGCATACCGCCACGCTGCTAGCAATACGAGGCGCTCCATCTGTATCGAGAACCTGCAAGGCACCCCAAATGCTAGGCTAAAAGAAGCATCTCGCTGTGGAGATGGCTATACGGGATTCCGTGCGAGGACAAGCCATTCGTCGTGGGAGGTTTTGCGACGTTGAAATCCGCATTCAACGGACCAAGTACAGCACAGTACAGGTAAAATAGTCTTTTTTTTTTTTTTTTGTATGCACTAGTAGTAGCCCTGCTGAGAGGCCCCTTCATATTGTCAAAGAGATTGCATTAGTATTAAGAAATCTAATTTTTCATCTCTCTCTCTCTGTGTCTTTTTGAGCAAATATTTGTTGTCAGTTTCCAACACAGAGAGTTGGACAGTCTCTCCCCAAACTGCGCACTGTAAGGCCACCTGCCATCACGCCGATACGAGCTTTTCCCCAGCGCGCAGAGGGGCCGCGCCCAGCCCCTCCCGCCCTGTAAGCTGCCGCCAATGGCGCTGCATTCCAGAGCTCGTACAGTGTGTCCCAAGGCGCTGACGCCCGTAACCCGCCACTAATTGCCGGCCTACAGTTGGCAGTTAGCAGCTCAACGCCAACTTGTTGGTTGCCCTGGCCTAAAAGGAGGTCCAGTGCAAAACACGCGCAAGTCTCTTGCATTTGATCCGTGCCGTCTTTTCCCTCCCCATCAACCCTCGTCAGCAAATCGCTTCGATCCGTCGACTCTGCACCGGGTTTGTTAGGCGTTGCGTCTCCGGTCGCTTCGAATCGCTTCGCTTCGCATCGAATTGTTTTTCTCCCGCGACATTCGTTACGGCGACCCCATTGCCGGTCTCGTTTTCAGCCGCCATCGCTGTTGCATGCATCTTGACGCTTTCGTCTTGTTTCCGCCAAAACGCCAAAAGCGACATACGAGTACGGCCTCGTCGCCAACGATCCGATTTTCTTCACCCTCGTTTTGACCGTGTTTCATAAAGAGCAGCGCTCAAACTCGACGGCTCGCATTGCGCCTCAGCACACTTCGTTTGCCCTAGGATACAGCATTACGTCCCCAGTAAACATGCGGGCCTCCAACTTCTTGTCGACTCTCGCTGTTGTCGTCTTGGCCTCTCCGGCCCTGGCCCAGAACAACAACAACAAGCAGAGCTCTTCCTCGTCCAGCGGCGGCGATGATTCAGGCCCGACTGGCCTCCCGACGCTGACAAAACCCGGAGGAAACGTCCCGACATATCCTCCCCCAACCGTGCCGCCGACCAAGAATGCGCCCTTCATGCAGCACTCGAGTGCGCCGGACGGAACCGTCTTCATCGCCGTTGGCGCCATCCTCGGCGCTTTCCTCCTTGGTGTCTTGCTTTGGCGCATCATCGTCAGCTTCCTTCTGCACCGCTCCGTTCGCCGCGCCGCCTTGGCCCAGCATGAGGCCAACAACAAGACGGGCTTCCCGGCACCTCCCGCGCCTTTCTACAAGTATTCCGACCACGCCTCGCCTGCTCCTCCGCCCGCCGGCAGTGGCCGCGGCGTCCGTCGCACCAACCGAAACACCATGACGCCGTCTGCCGCCCCCAGCCAGTCCAACCTGTTCTTCTCGCCTACCGCTGCCGGGTCCAATGCTCCGGGCGGCCGTGGCTCGACCTTTTTGCCTTCTGGATTCTATGCTGCCGGAAACTCGTCACCTGGTGGACAGCAGGGTCCTTCCATCAGCTTGACGAATCTGCGACCCGACTCGATGAGCCACCCCAACGGCTCTAGGAACTCGCTCATGGGCCCATCGCCTCCGGACTCCCCTCACTTCACGCCCCGAAGAGATATGAGCAGCAGCTCCGTGAACCTGAACACTCGCCAGCCGGGCCAGCGAGCCCCGAGTGCCTACCTCGAAGACTTGCTTGCCGATGAGCCTGGAAGCCTCCCCCCACCACAGATGCCTCCTAGCTCTGGCCCAAGAGGCAGCGGCAGTCCTCGACACCGATATTAATCGCCTTGTCTGGAGTTTCTAATTTTTTATTTCGGCGCATTTCTAACTAATACTTTTGCTACCAACTGTATACGCAAAGTGTTTTGGGTCTTTGATATCAAGTATGAAAAAGACTGGGGATTCATGGCGTCAATGATGATTAAGTGTATGATGTTTTATTTTCTTTTTTATCAGACTTTTTCGGTTGGCCTTTTGGGGAAGATTTGTGTAAAGCAGGCTGGGAAGGGGACTTGAATCTTTTCTTTCTTCCGTCAGCAGCTAGATGGGAGGGACTGTGCGGCTTTGTGAACAACTTTGTAGCATCGTTTTTGGGAGCGCCATCTTCATTTTTCGAGTATATAGCTTTGTTTTGTGTTTTGTGTCTAACGTCAACTGCAATACTTTAATACAATGCCGTAGTGGGCTGATGAATATGTTTATTCCACACGAGTCTTGTGTTCGTCTTAGTGGAGTGATGTATGTTTGTCTACGAGTTGACTTAAAATAGATGCTGCTGAAGACGGCTCTTGATTCATTGAGGAGGATCGTGAAGTGTGTGTATGTGAATAATTAATTTCTATTTTATAAGGTGTGCCTTTTACCATCCTCCCACCGTCATGCATAGGTAGTATCACCTTTATAACCTTTGCCTCCCTCCCCCCCGTCTATTAAACATCAAAGAAGCACACATTAAATTCATGAAAACGTAAATCGACTGGGACGTAAAATTTTTAGGATTACTCTACATGAGCGCTCTCCATTTTGTGAACCCCAAACGAAGAAGAAGGGAAAAAAACAGGTTCAGACGTAAAAAGGGGGTTTGTGTGTGAGGGGGTATCATCATTTCTTTCATGAGCTGGTGGCAGCGGCGGCGGCAGTAGCAGCATCCAGCTGATCCAGCTCCAGTTTCGCGCTCTCAATGTCTTCGACGCGAATGCCGCTTCTATCGCACATGCCCCTAAAGATACCGCCCTCCATCTTCCACAGGTCCAGAGGAGAGGCAAGCTCGGCGATGCGACCGGCGTCCATGACGCAGATGCGGTCGTAGCCAATGATGGTGCGCAGACGATGGGCGATGCAGAGAAGCGTCTTGCCCTTGAAACCGGTAGCCATGGTGCGTTGAATCTTGTCATCCGTCTCCATGTCGACGCTGGACGTGGCCTCGTCGCAGACAATGATCTGGGAGCCGCGGACGAGTGCTCGCGCAAGGGCCATGAGCTGGCGCTGACCGAGCGAGAAGTTGAGACCGTCTTCCTCGACGACGCTGTCGAGATGGATGCGCGAGGGGTCTGTCTTGCGGTCTTCCATGTTGGCGTCCGCGGGGACGAGATCGGCCTGGCGAAGAGCAGACCAGAGCTCCAGGTCGGTGTGCTCGTGGAAGGGATCAAGGTTGCTGCGGACAGTGCCCTGGAAGAGCGTCGGGTCCTGAGGGATAATGGCAAGACGGGAACGCAGATCAAACAAGCCAATAGTGGCAATGTTGATGCCATCGATGGAGATGGAGCCCCCGGAAATCTCGACGAGACGGAACAAGGTGCTCATGATGGAACTCTTTCCGGCACCGGTACGGCCGACGATACCAATGCGCTCTCCGCCCTGAATGTGGATGGACAGGCCCTTGAGCACAAGAGGCAGATTCTCTCGGTAACGCATCTCGACATTGTCAAAGATAATCTCGCCCTTTTCTGGCCATGATTCGCGAACGTCGACGGTGTGGAGGGGAGCCTCCTCTTCAAGCTCGCTACCATAGTAGCGGAGACGCTCGACCGCGTTCATGCCGTTCTCGACTTCAGCAAGCTGGCGGATGGAGAACTGCAGCATCTGAACAATAGACAGAATGTAACTGAGAACCAGACCACCGATGGAAGGGTTGACGCTGAATCGCGATGTGACGACGAGGATTCCGACGGTGAACACGAGCAGGTTACCAATCAGATCCAATCGGAGTGAAAGCCACCGCTGATTAGAATAGGTCAGGAAGTAAGCGCCATTCATCTCGTCTATCGAGTCACGAAGATCCTTGATAAATCGGGACTTGAGCCCGTAAGCACGGATCGAAGCCACACCCGTAAGGCCCTCGCCAAACTTGGCAAAGACTGTCGATCGAAGGACCGACTCGAAACGCTTGACCTCTCGGGCCGACGCACGGTAGTACGACGCCGCTCCAATGAACAAGAAGTATAGGGGCACAAGAGCAATAGCGAAGTAGTGGAAATAGGCAATGATCAGGGCAAACACGGCGGTACACATGCAGAGCGTGAGGAAGTACATTCTGATGGCATCCGTCAAGTTGTTGTCCATGACGTCGACATCACGGGAGAAACGGTTCGTGATGCGGCCCAGCGGCGTGGTGTCGAAGAAGGACATGGGAGCACGCAGGACTCGGAACATTGCCTCGCGGAGCATGACCTTGCTGGAGTTGGTACCCAGGATAGACAGCATGACGGAGAAGAGGAACATGAGTATCGCCTGGAGGGCACCGAGACCGGCGTAGACGCCAATGTACTGACCCATTGACAGCCCAAACTTGTCCGAGGTCCAGTACGAGAGCCACAAGCTGGTCATGATGTTGGCACCTTGAGAGAGGACGAGGATGAAGATGACCAATGGAGCGTTCAGCAGAGTACCGGAGGCGCGGACGTATGCGCCATACACGGACCAAGGCACACTGGCTTGAGCCTTTTCTTCCTGTTGCATGAGAGCCGCGCCCTTCTTGTTCTTCTTGTTCTTGCGGGCTTCGGCAGTCTCAGTCAGCGTAAGCTGCTTCAGCTTGTCGTCGTCATCTTCATCTTCGTCCTCCTCCTTCTGTTCAACGGCAGTCGTCTCCATCAGGTCTTGGAAGCCCTTGTGATCCCGCATCAGATTCTCGAAGGTATCGACGGCCTGAATCTTACCGCCGTCCATCCAGACGATCCTGTCACAGCGAGAAAGAACCCACAGTTGATGGGTGGCGAGGATACGGCACTTGTCCTTGAGGAGACCCAAGATGGCATTATCGAAGATGTGACGACCAACATGAGCATCAACGGCACTGAGGGGGTCATCCATGAGGACAATATCGGCGTCGAAATAGATGGCGCGAGCAATGTTGAGACGCTGCTTCTGACCACCGGAGATTGTGATACCACGTTCACCAATTTCGGTCATATCACCGTTGGGAAGCATGTCGAGATCAGGTTGAAGAGCACATCTATCGAAAGAAACAAGTTAGCCTTCTAGTACAGGAGTAATGGGCTTCAAGGGGTAAAGTAAACTCACGCTCGAATAACCTCCTTGTACCAGTCCTTATCCAGGTCCTTACCAAAGATGATGTTGTTCTGCAATGAGGCGTTCTGAATCCAGGCATATTGGGGACAAAAGGCCCTGGATGCACCGAAAACAACGTCTCCATTTGTCTTGCGCATGTCACCGGCCAAGGCAGCGAGCAAAGAACTCTTGCCACTGCCGACGGTCCCAATGACAGCAATCAGTTCGTTTCGGCCAGCCTGCAGATTTAGATCTTGCAACTTGAAGGGCTCGCGCTCTTCCACCAACGTGCTGGCAGAGTCGTCACCAGGTGCAGCTTGGGCAGTCTCCTTTCGAACCTCTGGCTTCTTGGCTTGCTTCTTATTTTTACCGGCAGCACCCTTGTCGGCCTCCTTGGTTGGGGTTCTCTCCCAAGTAAAGGACGCGTCGATGAGTTCAATTGCATGCTCTCCTTCGGGCTTGAGGGTAACGTCCTCTTCCTGCTCTTCTTCAAGAAGGAATTGCTCAATTCGCTGAAGAGAAGACCAAGCATCAATCACCTGGCCAAGGACAAGAGGCAGCAAGTTGAGAGGGATTCGAAGACCGTTGAACAAGGCCAACGAAGAGAAGATTTCGGCTGGCGCCAGGCCGTGGTTGGTCAGGGAATAGGTGATGAAGGACAGCATCGAGGCAAAGATGGGCATGGACATGCTGATAGCATTGATGGCATTGCGGATGGCGAGCAGGATCTGGATAGAGTAGATTTCTTTGGCGCGAATCTCGGCGAGACGGTCGATAAAGGCCTTCTCCCAGCCAAAGTATTTGACAAATCGGACGGATTGCAGAATTTCCTGGGTAAGAGACACTCTCTGATCGGTAATCTTGTTGATGTCCTTTCGTCGACGAAAAAGGGATTGAATAGCCTTGGTGATGAGCGGCACACCAATGACGAGGAGCCCAAAACCGGCAAGGGCGCTGTACGTCAGATTGACGAGCAGCAGGACGAGTGTGATGATACAGGCGACAGGGGAAGTCCAGGTCATGTGCAAAAGGGCCGAAGCCTGATCAACTCGATAGGTATCGACACTCATCAAGTTAGTAATGCGTCCATTGCCCCAGCCCAAGCCATCCTGCATTGGGGCTCCCTTCTTTCCCTTCTTCTTTTTGCCGTCGTCCTTTTCCGTGTCCTTGCCCTTGTCCTTTTCGTCTTGCTCGTTTGTCTCTGGCATTATGGCCTCCTTGACACCGCCAGCCCTGGCACGGCCCGAGATGACCATGGATTTCTCGTAGATCATGCTAATCAGGACGGCACGGCTTTGGCCTCCCATCATCATGCCTCGGTAGATGAAGTGGCTGATACACACACTCTGGATGACCTGCATGACGGTAACGCCAATGGCCAAACCGAGACCGCGTCCGATGTGAGGAGCAGGAGAGTGGCTGACGTGAGCTACGTAGGCATCGGTTGCAAACTGGATCAGGTAGCGGAGGATAAAGGGAGAGAGGACCTGCATGATGGTTGCGATAAGCGAGCAAACACCACCGAGCCAGAATTCAAATGTGAAGCTTTCGTGTAAAGCACCAAGCAAAGGTCGTTTTTGTCCACTTTGAACTCGTCTCTTGAAAGCCTCTTTCACTTTGAGCGTCATTGGCTCGGCTGCTCTGTCGGGGTTGACGATCCAAATGTCTTGCTTATCCAGCTGGCGCTTATATCCTGTCTGAGACATCGAGTTAGTTGACACATGTCTCACCCGCCACGTTGATATAAATCCCCGATTGGGTCAAAAAACTCACTGTCATGAGAGGGTTCATCCAGTAAAAGGTAAGCCTGCTAAAGAAACCAGCCTGGTACTCTCGAGAGACTATCCGCTCCTTGGGAATCTCCGGTATACCACCCCAGCGCATGGGGTTGAGCTTCTTGTACCAGGGCTTCGCCGCATATTCTGCAGCAGCATTCACGACTACACTGGCATCGGTGGCATGGCTTTTGGTGGTTGCCAGGGGCTCCTTGGGTGCATCCTCTTCCTGATCGGACCTGGACTCGACTCTTTCAATTTCATCGTCGTGCTTCTCGCTCACGTGGGCAGCCTTTTCATTATCGGGATCATTGCCATGGCCCTCCGACGCGGCTTGAATGCTGATCGCGTGGCTCTCTGCAACAGCCTTGGGCGTCTGTATCTCTTTCTCTTCACCGGGGTCTGCCATCTCTTTACAGACCTCGGCGTGGTGCCGCGGTCACTTAGACCAGGGGCAGCAGACGTCTTGCGCAGCAAAGCGGGTGGCGCAACGGGTATCTTCTAGTCGACTGTGGAGTCTATCGTGGGGATTGTCTTGGCTTTGTGGTTCCGGATAAACGAGATTTAGTCTCGAGCATGAATCCAGATCCTCTGCCTCAGAATGGCATTACCGCAGCTATAAGGAAACAACAAAAGAGCTACCCGGATCAGATACTGCACGACAGAGGCGACACGGCCAACAAAGACAACCAGAGATGAGTCGGCGCGCAAACAGCGAGCTCAACTGGGGCAGCAAACGCCTTATAAACGAGCGGAGCGACAGCCCGCCATCCATGCATGGCTAAAGTGGATATAGACAACCTCCTCCGGAGTAGTTCCCGTTTGTAAAACTTCACAGACAGGGTTAAGCAAAGGCATGGAAGAAGCGCTTCTGGGTCCCGATCCACATTAGATTGGTTGTCCATCCATCAGAGGAGCAGGGGGCGACACTCGCTGGGACTAGGCAGGCAGGTCGGCGTCAACGAAACCCGATTGCGTTCGTACTCGTCGACCAGTTAACAATGCTTGCGTTGGTGGTGCGGTGGCGTCCAGACCTCCAAGTAGCGTAGAGCAAAGCAGCAGAGCGAAGGAGCAGAGCCTCTATTCGCGGACTAATCGAATTGGACCAGCTTAAGCAAAGGCCCTCGGACGGAAGTTCTCCCATTGGCTGCTTCTTAACGGCGAATGAATCATACAAGGCCTTGCTGTGGAAAACTTCATGGGCCAAGACGGGAGCACTCCACCATCGGCGGCGTGGCATGGAACCGCAAACAGTTTCGCTACCAGCAAGAATTCCAGCAATAGGGGCTCGAGATCGATGATCCGCACATGCACATACGCTTCACCGTCTAGCGAAGCCGGGTAACATATGCCGAACTGGATAAGAATCTCTGATTGAACCCCGAGAGGCTGCCGGCATTCAAGCACCATTGCGATCGTACAAAATCGTCAACGTCAGTGCGGCGCCGAAGCGGTGCCGCAGTCCAAGAGGCTGCCGGAGATAGCACTCGGAGGTCTTTTGTAAGTTGGCAAAACAACAAGAAAGAGAGTCTTTCAACCAGTAAAACAATGGCGGCTTTCGTGGCTGTTCGTATACCGGAGTCCGTAGCCGCCCGCCTCTTGACTTAGCGCTCCTGAGCAGCTCCGAAAGCGTCGATAGTTGGACGCCAGCTGGCATCACGGTTTGTCAGCAGGGCATGAATCCACCTGATCGGCTCGGAATTCATCAAGTCTTCCGATCTCCTGATGGTCCCTTTGTAGGCTGGACTAAGCATTATCAAGTGCTCGCTATTATTTCCCGGCTAAGTACGAGTAGCCTTGGGAGTTGGTTGACCTCTGGTCGACTAATCAAGGCTTGCCGCGCGCGGATTGGGTCAGCACTCAAGCGGGACTACGACAGAAATACCTTGTGCCTAGGTAGTTTGGTGCCGTGTAATTGTAATCAAGCAGCTGAAGGACTAGGAGAAAGGTTATTATTCTATCAAGTAATTGCTTTGTATGGAGTATATCTAGCCGCCGTAGGGAGATGGGGAAGCAAAGAATCATTGGCTTACCGGACACCTTTCAATCCCGCTTACATTGTCCAACCCACCGAGGATCCGAAGAAGAGCTGGATTGGTGGGTTCTCTCTGCAGGCTGACAGCCGCTGTGAGTGTGAGTGATCATCATGGGTTTTGCGATTCCCTGCCGTTGCCGAAAGCTTCAATCGCATGCCTGGAGATGGAATGGAATCAGCAGATTGTTCACTCAGTTCTGGTATCGAGGGAAAGCTCCAATTCACTCCGTAAGTATGATATACTCGTGCTTGGTGGAAATCGCAAACCTAGCCTTTGGTGATATTTCGTGATGCCTCGCAGCCCTGTTGAACAAGGAACAGGGGCTCCATACCAAAAGGCACAATTCTTTCCGTTTGCCTCGCCATTTTTTGCTCCGCTTTCCCGCTGCCTCATGAGCCCACCTCGGGTCCGAGTGCGGATGAAGGCGGAAGAAGGTCACCGAGATGGAGCTTGGTGGGCACATGGGTAGTGCACGTGACTCTTATCGCGATAAGACTTTTACCCGTGGTGGATGGTGATTTTTTGATGAAGCATCGCATCCTCGCTGTGCTCCATATGAAGAACGCTTGCTGAGCTTTCGATGGCGACCGACAGCATCCCTTCCCTCGCCATACCAGGCACAATCCTGGGCCCGGCTAGCAAGTATGCTCCGGGCCCGGGCACGCATGTTTACGAGGGCAGCATTGTTTCCTCGCTGCTGGGCAACGTTGCCGTCACAGCACCGGCCAAGGCTCCGGGCCCGGCCAAGCGATTGAACAAGATCACGGCTCCTTCTGCGGAAGAGCTCGCGACCGTATCCGTCATTAGACGCGGCCGCAAGCGAGAGGTGCTACCAGATGTCGGCAACATTGTGTTGGCGCGCGTGGTGCGTCTCATGCCCAAGCAGGCCATTGTAGTCATCCAACAAGTTGGCGAGACGGTTCTGCAGACGGAGTGGCAGGGCGTGATACGGGTACAAGATGTGAGGGCGACAGAGCAGGACAAAGTTAAGATTCACGAGTCATTCAAGCCTGGCGACATTGTTCGGGCCCAGGTGGTAAGGCAGTATACATTCGCAGAGTACTGATGTTGCCAGAAGGCTAACGCAACGAACCATCAGATTTCATTGGGAGACCAGGCCAACTATTACCTCTCAACAGCATCAAACGAACTTGGTGTCATCATGGCCACGAGCGATGTTGGAAACGACATGGTTCCTGTTAGCTGGAAGGAGTTCCAGGATCCCGAAACGGGGGTGAGCGAACCGCGAAAGGTGGCCAAGCCAAGCTGAAGATGGTGCTGCGAGACGTTGAAACTCAATCGCCGCCCGTTTATGGAGAAAGACATCTTGGATTTCGAATAATATCAACAACGCTAGGTCCGGTTACCTGGTTGAGTACTTGGGCTCTCCGCACCGACATGTATGCGCTCATGCACGTACATACATACATAACCGTGTAGGGCCGGAGCAAGGGTTCAGGTTGGGACAAAGTGGCCATGGCGCAGAACAGCATCCAAGTACGCCAATGGGCCACTGCTTCAACTCCGGATGCCGAAATAGTGAATCGGGCGGCAGCTAAACGAGGAGATGGATGGCGACGGCGCATGTGTTGCTATATAATGCACGGATACGTTGACAGCCGAAACTGGCTGATATCTAGAAATGGGGGCGGGTTCAGGTTCTGGTTAGCGCACTAATTGAAGCTCTATTTTGGGATAGACAGGCTGCTACAGCATTGATAACAGAATGGAGCTGGAGGTCGCTGTGCCTGACTAGAGACGGTCAGCTACTATGTTATCTACGCCCTGAATTGCCGAATATATCCGCCTCAATTATTGACCTCAGCTCAGACATCAAATCCTCTGTGTCGTCTGCAGCTAATTATAGCATCACAGCCCCCCTCCCCTTGGTGTCGTTTTATGTCAGGTAGTATTGGACGACTCTTCCCGGTAGTCACACAGACCAACTCTTCAAGTGATTGCAGCTGGAGACGATATAAAGTGCCCTGAAGCAGCGGACCCAGCCGCTGTCAGTTCCCCCCAGCCCCCCTGTTTGCAGGGCTTCCCTCCTCCCTTACGCCCCTGTCGGCAACTCCACCTACACGCGACATTCTTCAACGCCCCGCCACTTTTTTTGGCTTCTTCAAACCTGTCTGTCTGCTTGGGTGCTTGATGGGCACCAATCCCGCCCTTCATCGTTGTGCGTGTGCCCGGCCAATACTCGTACTTGGAGCGGTGCCAGTTATATCGAACAGGTTCCGTACGAAGAGCGGTCTGTGAAAAAAGAAAAAAAAAGAGAAAGAAAGAAAGCCAGACCCGACCTGATCCGAGGCAAAGCCTGAACCCTTGCTAGACGCACAGCAAAAAGATCGATCAAAAGCAACGGCAAGCAAGCAAGCATGTCGTCCACCATGGTCGTCACGGCGTCGAAAACAACATCGCTCTTTGTCGATCCCAGCCCGTCGTGCTGCCCCAGCTGCGGCTTCGTGATCCCTCCGCAGCACGATGAGCCGCCGTCGATGCAGCTGCTCGACGCCCAGGCCCGCATCGCCGAGCTCGAAACCCACGTCTTCCAGCTCAACCAAAAGGCCACCGCCGCCGTCGGCCGCTGGGCCGAGTACGAGGCCGAGCTGTCCAAGCTGCGAGCCAGGCTCTCCTCGTCGCCCGAGCCCGCCGCCCAGAGCCCTACCCGCTCGTCCTTCTTCCAGACCGGCGCCACGAGGATCTCCGCCCTCATGTACTCGCGCCGATCGCAGCCCGCCAGCCCTCCTGCGTCGTCCAAGCCCATGCCCCCCGTGACGCCGCCGCCTACCGACTCCAGCCCGGCGAGGACCCCCGGCCGCAGGGAAGAAGATCTGCTCGAGGCCCTCAACAAGGAACGGATGCTGCGGAGGGCCGCGGAGGGCCGACTCAACGCCACGAACAAGGAGGTCGAGGAGCTCAGCGTGACGCTCTTCGAGCAGGCAAACGAGATGGTGGCCACGGAGCGCCGCGCGAGGGCAGCCCTGGAGCAGCGGATATCCGAGCTGGAAAAGCGAGACGTGGAGAAGAAGCAGCGGCTGGACAAGCTGGAATTGGCCATGAACCGCATCGAAAGGGTCAAGACGCTGCTGCTGGAAGGCTACGACGCCGCGGCGCTGTCACTTGCGTCTGAAAGGATTGAATGAATGAAATGAAATGCGAGGGAACAAAAAGTACTATTGGAACTAATTTGGTTGGTTAGGTCTCATGGGATGGTGGTAATGGGGTATCAGTTTATTGGGAACCGGCAGCGCAGGAATCTTTTCTCTATTGGCTTTTTCTTTTTCTTTTGTTGGCGAACTGGCTCATGCACAGGAATTGGGAGGGATTTGTCCTGCTTTAATTTTTTTTTGGCTGTTTCGGCTCACACAGACTGCGATACTCGACCTGGGGAGTATTAAGAGTATATAATAAGATACTCTGTATAGAGAGTGCCTACCGGCCACGCTGGATAGAGTATTCCATGGACAGGAAACACGAGGCGAATTGAAGAATTGTGTATATGTATTGTGGTACGGCGCAAGAGACTGCCTGCAATTAGTCCTAGTATCTGCTTGCGGTTCTATATAGACGCCTTCATGTCCCTAAGGCGTTGTTCGTTTACCGCAAACGCCCGTGTTCCCTGTCCCCAGTCCCCAACTGCCCTCTGAACTGATTGTTATCAGCCATGCTAATATCGCAACGCTGCCATGTGGTTCCCCATGTCCTCATTTCCATAAAGGATATGTGTGTGAGAGAATCTACCTAGATAGATTTTTGAAATATATGTTTCTTCTTTCTTTTGCTTTAGTCATCGAAGCCGTTCCAAGACTTTTCATCGTCCGACTTGCCTGGCACTTTGTTGCCATTTGTCTGCCGAGTTGGCTTCTCTCCGTCCCCCTTTGCCTGGATTTTGCGAGCGGGTGATGCCGCGCCATTGACAGATGGAGAACGTGATCGCTTCTCTGATCGAGCAGCATTAGGAGGCGACGCAACTGGGCTGGCGCTCCTCTTTTCTTGCTTCTTCTGCGCCTCGACCTTATCGGGAGATGGGCTCGTGGCCTTGGGAGCTGCCTTGGGGCCGGACCAGTTTCCTTCGGGCTCGCCATTCCATCGCGCGAGCATATCAGCGACCTTGGGACCCCAGACCTCCTCTCCTTTAGCCAAATCGTCGTATTCGAGGCAGTTTGTGCCACCGATGGTGAAGTCGCTCTGGCGGACACGGGCAAGCTCCGCCATGAGGCCCGCAGATCCCAGCTTGGTGCCGAGATCGTGGCAGAAGCTTCGGACGTAGAAGCCCGACGTCACCTTTAGTCGAATCCTGGCGGCAGGGGGTCCCTCATCGCTCCAGGGTGGAGGAGTGCTTTCATCGGGCGACGGAGGGACGAGATTTTTGCCCTTGCTAGAGTAGACGGGCTGAGGCAGCTGACCGAGAGCACCGGACATCAACGCCGTGTGCTTCGCAGGGCGTTGCTTCTTGCGCGGCGCATCTCTAATAAGCTCGTCCTGTCGCTCTTCAAACTTGCGCTTGAACGACTCGTGGGCCGCAACTGCCTGGTCGTCTTGCTCCTTTTCCTCCGGCGTGAGCTTTCGCGCAGTCTCCTGCTGCTTCTTAACCCTCCAGACCTGCTCGGCAAGGTGGCGCTCAGACGCCTCGGCCTCCTCCGTTGGCCAGCGATGATTGTGTGTCTTCGGCTCGTAGTAGTCCAAAAGCTCAACTTCCAACACCTCGACTTCTCTTCCCTCAATCTCCCTGGGTATAGGCCGTCCTTCGCGCGCATATTCGTAGAGCGGCTTGCCGTTCATCTTGAGCGCCGAGAACAAGGGCGGGATCTGAATCTGCTTTCCCTTGAATGATTCCAGCTCCTTCTCCACCATCTCTCGTGTAATGTGGTCGTATGGTCGCTTAGACAGGATACGGCCCACTCGATCATAGGAATCGGTGCTCGCGCCAAATAGAACAACGGTTTCGTACGTCTTGGTGCAGTCGAGGAACTGGGGCAGTTGCTTCGTGGCTGAGCCGATGCCCAGGATCAGGACTCCGGTAGCCAAAGGGTCCAAAGTGCCTCCATGGCCAATCTTGACTTGTGACGCTTTCTTCTCGGCCTTGCGTCGATTGAATTGAGGGCCCGATTCCTTAAGTCGGCGCGCGATTTCCGCATCGATCATGGGCTTGAAGAAGGAAGAGGGGTTGAAGGCCTGCTGGCATTCTCGCACCACCTGGGCTGAGCTGAGGCCGCAAGGCTTGTTGATGGCTAAGGCAGCGCGCATTACTGTATTAGCAAGACTCCATGGGCTCCAGATACAGTGGAAGAGATGCGACAGAGCCGGGAAGCAGGATGAGGATATGCCTACCAAAGACACCATCCCGGACGACGTCCGAAGCCATTGTCGAGAACACTTTTCCAAACCGTCGCATACGAAGCCTGATATGGGCGAAGGAGGGAAAGACGAAGATGCTATGAAGGGGAGAAGAAAGAAACAGAGGGAAACGGAAGAGAAGATGGCGGGTATAAGAGGGGGAGCTGCAAGTTGCACAGTTCTCACCACGAACTCACTTTCACCTCCGGCCTTCAGTCCGCGACTCAGACGACGGGTGGTTTTGGCTGGGGAAAAAAAAAACTTGTCCTAGCGCGCTGATAAGAGATTGCGAGAGGTGGGTGTACTTGTACCTGGGGCGTGCCGGGTTAGCGTCAGTGTACACAAGATGCAGCAAGGATACCGGCAGGGAGAATGTACAAAGGCCCCTCCCGGGCGCATCAGGTGTATAGGATACAGGGACTTGCCGATGCCAGGACGGGGAAAGGCTCCCCGTTGAAGGCTGATGTGAGGGTCTCTGTCACTTTCAGATCCAATTGACGAATTCCATCATTGTTCGATGACTTGGAATTCAGAAGACTTTCACTTTGAATCAATACGATACAGCCAGTCTTGGACTTGCTAGGTACTAACCTACCGTAGCCAACATCACGATGGCTGCAACCTGTCAAATACTACATTAACATGGAAGAGTTCATGGAATATAGCCGGTTCTCCAAGTATTACCGGTACATTCCTCTGGCATCTACTCCCATTGCTACCCGTATCTGTATCATCTGCTAGTTGCTATTCAAGTTGCAGTTGATAAAATCCATCACCCCTATTACTCCGTAATAAACCCCCGTGTGCTCATATGCTCGATGTGAATGTCCAGAGCAGTAGATCAATGCTGTACCACCAGGCATGGAAGACAGCAGGGCTACAGTGGGGTCATGCAACGGCGCTGTGCTACAGCGTCCCATCAAGGCTCTTACGAGGCCGGTTGGCGCATTCAAGCCCGCTGAACCCCTCCAGCAATCCGAGATTCTACTGGGCCCAGCAATCGCGAACGCCTATGACGCCGAGCTAGCGCGCTCGTGTTTGCCCACTGCCGCTTCTCAGCCTTTTCGGCTTGCGCGCCTCCAGTACGATTTGATTTGGACGTTGCATCTACAACTGCGCAAGCACCGCCAAAATACACCACTTGGCCTCGGCTATCCATATCTTGCCTCTCGATCAAACCAAGACAAGATCTCAGCTCTTCCGCTCCCAAAAACAAGATCATCCCGCCAGTCCTCTCGCAATTCCGCTATCCGACTTCAAGTCTGTCTGCCTCTGGTATCGCCACTACTACCAAAGAGCCAAAGCTCGCAGCCTTCAGCTCTCCCTCGAATCCAAGCCCGCGATTCGATTGTTCCTTATCCCGCTTCGAAAATCACTTTGTCCTATGGTCACCTACTACGTCTGCGGTTCATAATGAGCGGACGCAGGCGAAGGGCGTCCACGTCGAGCGTCGAAACCATAGATGGAGACAAGATCCGCTGGTTGCAGGAGTCTTCTGTTGTCAGATCACAGCCCAAGGACGTCTCCAAGGATGACTATCCTTGCTTCGAGCTGCGCGATGCCACCGTCTACGATAGAAAGGGAGAGACTCTCGAGAACGCACTCAATGTCGTCGTGCGAGGCCCATACATCGTGCGCGGCCATCTCATCATAGACGATCCCTCTCAAAAGACACATCGTGAGTCACTGCCATCCACTCCCTCGCTTCCTCGCTCCTTGTCTCAGCAACTCTAACAATCGCAGTGATCATGAGGGTCAAGGCATCTACACCTATAGAAATCCGCCATTGTATCGCTTATTCGATCGGAGAAGACGATGGGCGCCCTGTTGTATGGGTTCTGGGACGAGGCGGCTGGTACGAGCTTAACCCTTCAGACGCATACCGACCGATATTCAATAAGATGTGCGAGGCCACCACCATGTATTACAGTTTGGTGGACATATACAGCTCTGGCAAATTTAGCAAGACACCTGCCGCACCGGGTGCCAACCTCCTAGAGGCTCTCCGCACTGATTTGCTACAGGTGAGTAAAGCCAACACACGCATGAACCACGTTCCTCGCAACGACCAATGCTAACGACGCTTCGCAGTATGCCATGAAGGTAGGCGATGGAGCAACATTCAACGAGGTGATACAGCGGTGTGCTGAGCACGCCATCTTCTTCGTTTGCCAATTTGGACAGGAGTCTCTCAGCCTTATAGACTGGAAGCAAACGCCATTCCATAGATGGTTCACGGTTGAGCACGCCGTTAGTTGACTGTTCCTGGTCCAGAGAAAGTTTGACGACTAACATATATACAGGACGTGGTGTATAAAACAGAGTTGGCGCTCAAAAACCCACGAAAACCAAGCAGTCCTTCGCGTGAGGTGGTGAGTCCGGCGCCGAGTAACAGGTCCTCAAACCGCATTACTAGGAGTCTCAGCACGGAGGTTGTTGATCCCGATCAAACCCAGCTATCGAAACGGCCGAAACCAAGCCCGCTTGCAGACGTAGCGAGCCCTAGTGCTGCTGCTCAGACACCAGCAATGCCTACGCAATCTGCTGCTCAGACACCAGCAATGCCTACGCAATCTGCTGACGGTGCAATAAGCACTGCAGCAGATGATGACTCTCCATTTGCCTCCGTCCTCGCTGCATTAGAAGTATTATATGTCGATCGTGGTGGCTCTAAAAAGGGCATCACTATGAAGAATGCTCTCAACTTTATCTACTTCGACTACAAAATCCCCAATTACAAAGACGGCTCTAAAGGAGCGCATCGCATTCCCGCTGAAGAGGTTTTGCATTATAATGCTGCCGCCTTGTTGCAGGTACTTGACAAGGAGAGGTTCCAGAAGCATGAGCTCTGGTCTTTTCTCGAGGAGTTGTCAGCAAAGCCGTTTACTCCGCGTGCTATAAAAGCATCGGAATTTCCTTTTCGACTGATACCGCGCAAAGCCATGCCGCGTCAATCCAAGAAGCCAGCGCCAACTGCTGTCGATCCAGAATCATCCTCGCACGAAGCTGGCGCAGCAAGTACCAACGATGCTCCTGGGCATATTGGCAAATCATTGAAACGACCTGGCCGGAGACCGATTAAAACATCAGGCCTAAGAGCAGCAACTGCCTCCAAGAAAAGAACCCACGCCGAAATTGGAGATGAGAGTGAGCCAGACTCGGAAACCTCGGGCTTGAAACGGTCACACTACTTCTCCGATAAGGGGGAGGAGGAGGAGGAGGGAGACACTTCTATGCAAGACTTGACCGAAGTAAACGCCCCTAGAAATGCCGGTCCGTCTGTTCAGTCGCCATCAGACGACGTAGAGCCGATCCAGATTGTGATTCGCACGGAGAAGATACCTTCCACCGCCCCTCAAGGCCCTGACGATACTTGGACGTGTGAAGAAGATGGCTGCGCATATGTTGTGCGAGGTGGTGACGCACAAGGGTGTCAAACACGGATTCAACAGCACTTTGAAGAACACCAGGAGCAAAACAAACGACTCAACCTCGCAGTCACGGAAAGCAGCCGTGGCCACATGCCGATTAAGTATGCCTATTTCCCCCCTTTCCTGATACTCGTTGAATTCCCTCCCACCACGAACACAACAACAAGAACAACAAGAACTACTCCCGCCGTCGACGCCCCTTTAAGTCCACCACCGGAAGCCATACCAGATCTAAGTAGATCAGCAACAGAAGAATTTCGTCAGATTGTTGCCCAATTTCGCCGCCGTCCCCAGCCCGTTTCTGATAGAATACCGTCTCTAATACTGTTGCAGTCATTTACTCGAGAAGCTCAAGCGAATGGGCGAAAAAGCCCAGCCGAACCAGCCTCAGGGTGGAACACTCCCGCAGCCGATCAAGAGGAAACTGATAGTGTGACGCTGCAGCTTGAGGACGACGATTGAAATTTTCTGATTTCAGCTTGCTCGTCGACGTTCAATCCTCAGATGCATGGCTGGCTTTGCGCATTACCATTCTTTTGCTGTTTGTTTCATTTATTTTTCATTTTTAGATGTTAATGGCAAAGCCCTCGGCATGGTGGTTTCGGAATACAGGGAAATTCGGGATAGGGCATTAACACCGCGGAGTTTTACGGTTGAGACAATGAAACGACTTTTGCTATTTGTTTGTACTTGACGAGTGCATGTATACCATGATGAGTTGCACGCCTGCTGTTTTTTCTCTGGTAGATAGGTTTGGAAGGAATGGAAATATTTTGGAATAGGATAGCCATCAGGTAGACTGATTGCGAATCAATATTCACACAACATTCACATCATAGCATTTACAGGAAGAAGTATACTGTCAAGTGCATATCTAGTGCCTTATTCTTTGACCGGGACAATCATTCAGCAGTTAAATTGATCCCCATGTTCCCCCTTTTGATGCAAGGAATACACAAATCCTCTTCATTGCGTGACTAAAAATCTCTGTGTTCTCATTTTTCTAAACCTTTGCGGATGTGTTGACCCGCCCTCATAATCCTAACAATTAGAAGAGAAAAAAAAAAGAAAGAAAAGAGTCCTCAAGCCTCCCCTCTAGCAGCAACATCCAGCCACCGAGGTACTCTTCCTGCCTGTGTCTTGTAGTATCCGAAGCTTCTTCCTTGTTTCCCCCCCATCACCCTCTACAGTATATCGTCACAGTCTTCGACCCAGGCCTTCTAGACAGCATCGACTCCATTCGACGAGTCCGGCTTTTCTTTAGAGGCCTCAATGACAAAGGCCTCCTCAATAGCTCCCAGCCGCTTAAACACCCTCAGCCAACGCTGACCCCATCGGCGGATCAAGGCCTCGGGTTCACTGGAGCCGTCACCCATCTCCATCAGCTCGTCCTTGTTGCCACCAGCCCAACTGACCAACAAATCATTGAGAAGGCCGAAAAGCTCTTGCATGGCTTTGATCTCGCTCTTGCGCCCTTCCTCGTCCGCGTCGGGCAAGGTGAGAATCTGGCGAGCTCGAAAGCTAACCTTGGTCACCGTATTCAAGACGAGCTCAAAGATGTGAGGCTGCGCAAGGGCCTCGCCCGCATTAGCGCCGCCGACGAGAGAACCATCCGTCAACGCCCAACGAACAACCGACGCAGGCGTCAGGATGGAGTAATTGAGCAGCTTCTCAACGATCGACAGGGCAATGCCGGGATGCGCATGCCAATAGGCCATGACGGCTGCCAGGACCTGGTTTTGCGCCGCCGGAGACGAGTTGGCGGCCTTGAGAAGGCGTTCCTTGCTTCGGTCAATGCAAGCCAAGACGTGGCTCAGAGACTTGGATCCAACCCAGCAGATGGCCGTCATGAAGACGTCAGTGCTAGCAACGACCGGGTCAAGCGCTCTTTCACCAGCTTCAGCCTCAATCTTGTCAATGATGGGCTGGAATTCTTCATCGGGCGCTTTTCGCTTAAGCAGGGCGCCAATCTCTTGGCCTTCGCTCGAGAATGGCGTGTCTACACAAGGCGAACACGGTCAGCAACTTGGATAACGCGTATGTTACAGATAGAAGTTACAACTTACCAGAGTTGTTGAACTTGAAATCAGGCACGTCTTTTTCCTTCTCAGGGCCAATCAAGGGCTGGTACGGCTCCGGAAGAGTCTTCTGGATTCGCTGGGCGAAACTCAGCCGCACTTCCTTGTCCAGCGCGCCTCTCAGGAACCATTTTGCTGGATGAAGATCAGACAGGCTGCAGTCGTCACTCCACTCCGCCCACTTCCACGTGAAGCCAAAGTTGCTCAGGTGGTGGGAGAACCAGTCGAGGAACCTAAAGCTCAGCTGAAGATCCATTCGAGGGGAGTTATTGTAGAGGTAGCGAATTGCTCTTCCCAAACTAGGCGCTATGGCGGCAGGGGCGAGCTTGCAGGCTTCCGTCAAGACGGAGTGGTAATAAACCAATTTGTGCTCAGGCGAAGGCAACTGGAAGAGCTGCGCAAAGACAATGTCGACGGCGACATCTTCAGGCTTCCACGTAGACTTTCCTGGAGCTGCGTTGCGCAACTCATCGAATGGGGTAGCCCGCTTGACAAAAGTATCGTCTGCAAAATAGCAGTCCAGGTCAATGAGGTATCTCGCTGTGGCGTTTCTGTTGAAATGGAGGCCATTGATAGTATCAGTAAGGCCGTCCCTTATTAAAGAAGACGCCACGCTATCCGTGGAGGGAACAGATTCGACTTCCTGGTCAGCATAAACGGAAAAATAGACCTCGGGAAACAGCGGTCGAGGACCAGTAATGACGGTCGAAGGTATGGAAATCGTAGGTAAGGCATGCTTTGGCGCATTGGCGAGCTTGTCCTGAGCCTCAATCTCCTCCAGAGGCATGTTCCACGGTCTTGGGATGCAGGTTAGCTCCCAGTTTTTAGAGGCCTCAGCTTGCAATTGCTTTTGCAAAAGCATGCACAGGCTCAGGGACGCCGATGCGCTTTCGCTCGAGGGGTCAGGGTGGTAGGGGTCGACCAAAGCCTGGAGCGCGTGGGGTTCAGATGCGATGATGTCGGTCTTGTCCATGAGATCCGCTGCCTTCTGCTGGAACTGGCCGGGGGCTGCAGCCATGATATAGGGGATCGTAAGAAGGATGGTCTTGACAATTTCCGTGCCAATGGTCTACCACGGCTGTCGTTAGTATGAAACCGGGAAGATAGAGAGACGTCGGTCAAAAAGAAAACCTACATCCTCGGAGCTTGCCGTCTGCAAGTCGGCAGCACGACCGAAGAGCTCTTCAAGCAGAGGAAAGACTCCATCGCCCTCCAAGCACGCCTGCAGGCACGCCAGAAACTTGAGGTACAGCTTCACATCTCTCCACTCCCCCTTGGCGATCTTGCTCTCCGTTTCTTGGGCGACGGGGGTGAGGACGGCGTCCACAATCTCAGGCTTGATGGTGTTTGCCACGAGCACAACAGCCGCCACAAACGGCGTCTTCAAAGGCTGCTCGACAACCAGCTGCATGACCAGACTGACAAAGGTGTTGCGTAGGTTCTCATCGTCATAGTTTTCGGCCACCATGCGAGCAATGGACTGCACTTCCTCGGACCATCGGCGCAGGGGGGAGTCGGCGAGGCTGAGGAGCTGTCGTCGAAGACGTACAGGGACGGGCACTGAGTCGATTCGCCTCCGCTGCTGGCGGCGGTCGTAATGATCATCGTCATCTGCAGGTAGGGACAGTCGCATGAGCCTCTGCAGAGCGTGTAACGAAACATTGGGGGGATTAATCCTGACGTACCTCTGTATCTCCTCTTGCGATTGTGGCCGCCCTGCTGCCTTCGATCGTAGTCGGCCATGGTGTGACTCTCGGCTCAAGCGAATAGCGATTGTGAGGGAGGTAATTGATGATTGCAAACGGTGAGAGCGCTGGGCTGGTGAGCTGCTCAAGTGCTTAAAGCTCGGGCGGGAAAAGCTGCTGCAGGCAACGCGCGCGACGGGCTTCAAACGCTCAGCTAGCAGAAGGTTTAGCGGTTGATTGATTCCCTGCGCCGGAGTGGGCCCACGACGTGCAGGCGGCCTAGTTTCCGTCGGTGCCTCAGGCCACAGCTTTTGTACCGTGTGAGAATGAGAACAACGTCGCCTGAGCCAAAGCCAAACATCCAGCAGGTTCATTGATTGATTGGGCCACCCATTGGTGAAAAGAGTAGGGAAAGGGAAAGGGGTTTAAGGATTAAGAAGGTACTTTGATGAAGTGAGTGCGGTATTGAAACACTAATCGTCCCACCTGCTGCCACGTAAAGTAGCCGTAATCCATGTACTTTCTGCTACTATCACCACTATATTCTTCTAGTATCTGCTACTATCATTATCAATATTCTTCCAGTATTTACTGCCTACTATAATCATGTTCCTCTAATAGGTAGTACATGAATATTTTGCATGTGCCTTCCAATGGAGCGCTACAAGGGTGGAGCCGGGAGCTTCAAGGTAACCTCAACATCAGAGAATCTTGTCTTGTGCAATGGAGTCCTCTTGGTTAGGCTAGCTGCAGGAGTTTGTGATGTTGATACCATATCCATGCTCTGAAAATGCTCAAGGATCGAGTAACTCGCAGAATCATCGCAGCCTCTTGCACAAATCTTGCTTCTTTGACTGAGGCGCTGCATCGAGGTGTGTGTGCAAAGCTCCTTGTTAAGCCTCTACCTGGTTCTTCTAACCATCTGCCTGACTTCCGTGATACATTTTGCTCATCTTTTTTTTTGTTCCTTCATTTTAACCACGCCCAAGAATTAGGACCAATGAGGGTTCTCCTTAAGCGCTCTCATGGTAGTAGTAAAAAGTCCATCTCCCATTCCTTTTTTTCATCTGTTTAAACGATGCCTGTCCTAATGTCCCGCTAAAGCTCATTTTCCCCATCCATTGTCTGCGACGTCCGGGCTTTGCTGCTGGGGCTCTATATCCCACGGTCCAAGATGTCATATCTTGTCCGTCCAGCAATTTCAACGTTTCCCCTGCCCCCCTAATTTCCCTCTCCCACTGTACGCCGATGCATAAAGGCGACAAAGGAGAACACTCATGCTGAGGCACAAGGTCGACATCCGATACCACCGACCTGATAATCCCCTCCATTTCCATAAGCACGGAGCTTCATGACACGACAACAGGAAAAAGAAAAACAAAAAAAAGAAGCAACAGCCAGCTCCGTCATGCATCGAAACGTGGTCTAAAAAAGCGATCTCCTGCGATACGCATCAATGCAGCCTCCCTCGTATTGGCGGGTGGCCCAGGTTCCCGCCCGGAAAACCAAGTTTTTTAGGGGATCAAAAAAAACGCCTCCTTTCCTTTGCCAATTTTGAGACAATGTCCGAAGCTCTCCTCTCTCTCTCCACACAACACACCGCACAAACCCATCTCACCCCGTTCCCTAGTGTCGAGCATGCGGACTCCACACGGCAAGCTTTCGAGACTATATCTCAATCGCATCTCCCCAATCACGGCCCAAGTTTAGTAGCGAGCCATTACCCTCGGCACCAACCCAAGCTCTACACGGGGGGAGAGAACAGGGTTGTTTTTCCAGAGACACCAAGTGCTTCCAAGAGTGCAGCAGAAGCCTGCCAACTCTATTCAGTCACCGTGTGGCTCAGTCCAGTTTTGCCAGCATGTCCGCCTTCGCCATTGGCGTGAAGTTGTCAATGTCAAGTCCTCGGGCAGCCAGGATTGGCTTCATGTGCGGTGGTACGAGCTGTTGGTTGAGCTGCGGAGCAATGGAGAGTTCTAAGAATCAAGTTAGCTATACGCCCCAGGGCAGTCACAGGCTGATGGACACAGGAAGCTTACCATGATGGGTAAAGTCAAAGAGATCGGGCAAGTCTCGCAGCTGGCCAGTTCCATGTCGTGAATCAGGCAGCTTGGTGGCCGGGTCTCGGAGCTCGTCGAAGAAAGGGTGCACCATGGCGTCGACGGCAGCCTGACGCTCGGTTGGCGTGTACTCGAGTAATCGGGAGATGAGATCGATCGCATTGGCATCAGCCTTCCGGAACACTTTGTTAAAGGGGTGGGGCTTGATCTGCGGGAACTTGTGCTCCATGTAATTGGGATTCATGGTGCGGATCTGCTCTCTGGTCGGCGTGCCGAGAACCTTAATAATCTCGACCAGCTGGTCGATACCAGATTCACCGGGGAACAGAGGTTGGCCGAGCATCAGCTCAGCCATGACGCATCCCGTGGACCACACGTCTACAGTCAAGGTTAGCAAATGAATCAACCTCCGCGGGATGAGAAGGTCGTACCAATTTTGGTGGTGTAGTTGGTAGCACCAAAAATGAGCTCGGGGGCACGATAATATCGGGAGCAGATGTACGAAACATTGGGCTCGTTCTCGACTAGAATCTTGGCACTGCCAAAGTCACACAGCTTGAGAATGCCGCTGTTTGGATCGAGCAAGAGGTTTTGAGGCTTAATGTCTCTGTGGCAGATGCCCTGAGAGTGAATGTATGCCAGGGCTCGGAAGAGTTGGTAGATGTACAGCTTGACTTCCAAGGTGGGCATGGTCGTCTTCATCTTGTTGAAAAAGCGGGAGGCCCGATAGACGGTCTCGGGAACAAATTCTTGAACGAGATTGAGATAAACTTCATCCTTCTTGAAGAGTTGTTAGTCAAGGAACACCCAAAATGGCGTTGAACTATACGTACACGTTCGCCGTTGGAGTAGTAAAAAGCCTTGAGCTGAACGATGTTGGGATGTCGGACAATTCTCATGATTTGGAGCTCTCGATTCTACCACAACAAAATTAGTCGCTGGTGCCTACCAGAAAGATGGAGCTGGGGGGGGGGAGGGTTGTACCTTGAATCGCTTGTCTTGGAGAACTCGCTTGATGGCAGCATCTTCGCCAGACGGTGAAAGCTTGGTTTGAAAGACAACACCGAACGAGCCGTTTCCAACGATCTTGCATTGAGTGTACTGCAGATCTCTGGTCTCGCCCGTGATACCATCTTGAACTTTCTCGCGGATCACCTCTGTAGACGGCATAGCCTCATTAGTCATGGGTACCAATGTACACCGTACGGCAGAATGAACTCACCTCCCATCCGCAAGCTGTTGAAAGCATTTGGCCGGTGGGCTGACATTTTGGGCCAAGTGTACTCAGACTAGGGCGCCAATGCTATCGGAGATCGAGTTTGAAACACCCAAGCGGTAGGCAGGTGAGGGGCAACAAAGAACGAGCCTTGACGAGGGCCGTGGTGGGCAACGAGAATGAAGGAAATAGGAACAGGCAATGCAATGCGACGTGTCGCAAGAGCTTCTGTCGCCGGTAGCGAGGTCGATGTCTGCTCGACTTGGCAAGAACCTTTTTTTTCCTATGTTTTTTCCGTTGCGGCGATGACACGCGGCTGGTTGCTTTCCGTCAAATTGAAGCTGGGCAGGATTTGCAGAGGAGCTGCTAAACACACGTTCGAGATTTAGCGAAAAACAAATCTCGCCTTGGGAACAAATGGGACGCGAATCAGAGATATGGACAGGATAGGAATTGGAGAATGCAGCGGCAATTGAAACCGAGTGCAGGCAAGCAGGTAATGAATTGTGGTGACACGCTCGCTGCCAGGGCGAAATGGGAAGTGCGGGGAGGGAAAGATGACTGGGGCTGAGAAGCAGGAGGGGGAAAGGCACCAACTAAGGCGGACGCGCTGGGCAAAAAATTGGTAGCTTTGCCAATGATGAAATGGTCAACTTGCGCGACGGCAGTGGCCTAGAAACTCAGGTACGAAGGTCCAGGGAGTGCTCGGAGCGATGGGGATCTCTCAGCTGCGCCAGGCAGTATGTCGGGGAAATAAATGGGTAGGAGAGTGAAGGGTGGGAGAGAAAAAAAAAGAGAGGAAGAAAAGGGAAAAAGACGCCCCTCCAGGAAAGAAAGCAGCTGCTGAGGTGTAGGTACATGCAATCAGGAGGTGACAGGCGGCAGCGGGTGTAGAGAAAATTCCATAGGTCCAAATCGCTAGCTGGTGTAGTGGCACGAGAAAGCTGGGCAGAGAGAGAGGAAGAGGCGGGTCTTGGAGGGAGCAGGGCGGGGTGCTTAACGTGGTGGGCTCGTGACATACAACAGGCGACGAGCAGCAAGGCAGGAGACGGCAAACAACGATGACAAGGGGAAAGGGGCACCGGCAGAGGCGAGGGCGATGGTGAGAGAAGGACGTGAGCCGAATTGCAGCCTTGTGACGCCAAGGTGAGGGCCAAGAGAGGAGAGGAGAGGGAAAGGAAAGGGCAGCGGGATGCGAGGCAGGCAGAGCTGGTTTGAGGGTTTTGGCCGGCTTGGCGAAGCAGAAACAGAAGCAAGCAGCACGAACAAAGAAGACAAGATTGGACCTACCGAATACAGAACGACGGCCAGGACGATGAATGCGAATTGAGCGAGCCGTCGTGGCGCAAGAGAAACAAGATGGTCAAGTGCGATTTCTGTCGGCGTTGCGAAAAGGTGTCGGAGGTGGCTAAGGAGCAAGCACAAAGAAAACGGGAGGCTTTTTGGTGGATGATGTACGTCAGGACCGGCACGGAAGGCTGTGGAGCACGGCGCGACGCTGACGGCACAAGTCTTGTCGTCGTTGCACAGGCTCACGACGAGAATAAAAGGCTACAGTATGCAGCGGCTCCCGGGGGAATAGAGTCGAGTGGTGTGTAAACCGACAGATTCAATCTCGTGATCCAAAGGTCGATTACGGGATGGACGCTGGGGAGATGCTTTTGACGATTACTGGCTGTTGGTCGCGTTGCACTGCTGGCTATTACACTCTGAGGCGATGCGGGGCACCCTGCGTCTGCGTCTGCGTCTGCTTCTGGCTGCTGCGTTCAGGGTCAGTTGCTGCACTCTTTCAAGTTTATTCTTGTTCCATCATTCCGCCCCAGCAGGTCAACACATGCAGCGGGAGAGCCAAGCATTCATTCCCTAGAGGAGAAAAGGTGCTCGGATTGCACACGATGGGAGGAGGGGAGACGGCGTGCCTAGCGGTGGTCAACGTACTCTTTGTGCCTCTGGTCTGCTCTGCTCGGTGAAAGAAGGGTTCAAGGTGAGGTGGGAAAAAGTCGAGGAGGGGAGGGCGAGGCGCGGTAATAAAAGACTCCAGTGAGGGTGCAGGCTGGGACTGGGGAGGCTACCTCGAGTAACCACCTGACCAACGCAACACGCACGAAAAACCAGAGTCGAGTTTCGATGCAAGCAAGACTGGCCAACAACACGGCAGATGCCCTTTTTGCCGGCAGAAGCAGTGCACGATGTCAGGACGCACGCAAGGCAGAGGGCATTCACGGTTTTGTTTTTGCTCGTCCGTGGTCAATGGGTCGATGGGCCGGCAAACGAGGGAAAGATGGTGCGAGCTTGCAGAGGTTGGCATGGCATGGCATTACAGCACAGGTGAGGTGAGGTAATCTGCGAGCATGTACTAAGGTATGTACCTGTACCTGGAAGAGTGCAGCTGTTGGCGGGTGACCTCGTACGGAGATACTGCACTCCATACAGAGAAATTTGATGGATACAGGGCGGTAGGAGACGCGCTTATCGTGGGAGCGACCGGACCAGACCAGGTACTACTCGTGCTACTACTGCCTGGTACCTGCTGAGGATGATTCAATCATTTGAACCTTGAACCGATCAATCCAACAGCCAATGCCGGCAATCCTTGTCTCCATCTTGTACATCTGCCCTCTTCCAGCTTTTACCTCTCTCTCTCTCCGTATCTCTGTCTTTTCTGCCCTCTTTTCTTGTTATTCTGCCCCAATCCCATTACAGAAAGAAGACGAGAGAAAAGCAAGAAGGAAAAAACTCGCCGCTGCTCACCCAGTACCATGGAAGGTATGTACTGTACCTGCTACCTGGTGCTACGCAACTGCTAGAGAGATCCAGCAGACCCGCAGTTGTTAGGCTCGAGGTGCTCATGTGCTCATTTTTGAGACGGGCACCTGGCGCTAAAACTCGGCAAGCGGAAGTCAAAGACTGGCCGTGCAGAGAACCATGCAAGCCTTGAGCGCTCCTAGTGGCCACTAGTATCTGTCGAGGCATTTGTAAGTCGCCTGGCCCAGATCAGAGCCACAGCAATTTGGACGCCCTGGACCTAGATTTGGACGACGAGAGCCGAGCTGCTAAGCATAAGCCGCCCTGCCTGTCCTGCCTGTCCTGTCCTGCCCATCTGAGCGTCAAACCAGACCAAACCGAACCGAACCGCACTGACCTGACAGCAGCTCACGCGCGGCGATGCTCAGGCACCATGTACTCGTACGTGGTAGTATTAATAGACCAACCGCTTCCATTGGTCTCGATTCTCCCCCCCTTTTTTCCCTTTCCCTTCCCTCCCTGCTTTGAGGCTATACTGGACTCGTGCTTCGTCTCCCATAGTCAGGCACCTACCAGGTAATAATCCTCCGTACGAGTCCGCCAGCTGTGCTACGAGTTGCAACGCCAAAGGCTATGGCCGTATGTGGCCAAATGCGGGTATGGCTCAGGCGTCACGTTCGACCTAGCAATAAGGTGGCAACAAGCCCGTGGCCTGATGTGCCGGTAGCACCGTCACTCGTCTGCTGCTGCTGAGCTACCGCAGCTTTTCTTTTTTTTTTTGCTTGGGCGTTGTAGGAGCCGGAGGCTTCCCACAAATCGCTTACCACTCTTTGCCAGCAAGCAAGAGGTCACTTGACGGTGGAAGAAATTGCGTCCAAATTCCCATTCGATCTCTCCAGCTGCATCGCATCACTCATCGTCTAATGTTGTTCCCTTCCTCTGCGGGCCAAAACCACTGACGAACAGCCCCCGGCGGGTTCTTGCAGAGTCAATTGCTGTGAATGACGGAACGCACCCCTCACCACTTGACCTGCTGCTGCCGCCACCACACACCCCCCTTTTCTCGCCTCGACTTTACTTTGTATTGCTTGTACATGCTTGACAAATCCGCACAGCAAACGCCACGTCTGCCTCGTTTCTTCCAGCTGATGATGGCCTGAGAGACGCGCTCGTCGACTCGACTCAGCATGACCGACACCTTGCACCAGCAGGAGTGTTCGTTCAAACCGGGAGAGCCCAAACCCAAAACCTCGAGGCCCTGCTTCCCGACTAGCTTCGGCCAGCGGCGAGATTTGCGCAGCCATGGGCCAGCATCTATCTCTGTGATCTGCGGCCGAATGCACGGGCAAAGAATTTGATATATATATTTCGCTCAAACCTGCATCCGGCGTGCATGTATAGTGCATGCATCAGGATTCTCACAATACTCTGTATGCTCCAGGGTTGTATGACGCTTCCAATCATGTTGCTCGTGATATCATCCAGGTCACGCCAGATGTGGCAGTGTCTCTGAATCCCTCATCTACCGGTTAATATGCTGCCGTACGGCTCAATTGCTCATGTCCTTTTTCTCCGGCCCTTTACCGCCTTGCTCGTGCTGTGCTTCTCATCTCTCGAAGCGTGCCCCTGCGGGAATCGAGGATTTAGTAGGAAAGGTACATGTAGGTATCGTCCACCCAAAATAGGAGCATTGGGACGATGACCTCACACGGCACGGAAAGGCACCTCGAGACCGGTACAGTACAAGTAAGCCGCAGGCACACCCTCCTTTCGTGCTGGAGCTTGCCACAGCCAAGCAAGGCCGCCCTTGGGTCAGGTCCCTGAAACAAGACATGCGGTTCAATCAGGATCCTACGGGCTCGTACTCGTACAAGCACAAGGACTACCTACTAGGCCTAGCAACGTGAAGGTGGCCAGCCCAGATATACAAGACACGCAGCCTTGCCTCCCTCCAGGCTTCTCGCAGGCAGAGACCCGGATGCTTGCAGGTACGCCGTTCTTGTACTCGCGCAGTACAGACAGTCCTGTAGTGTAGTCAAGCAGATATGCTGTGGCAACACCAACATCTTACATGGACGCTATTCTAGGTGCATGCGCTACTGCTACTACATATAGAAATGTAGCATCGCGCAGCAGGTGCCTGCACAAGCAAGGATGTGACTGGTCTCTTTTTCTCACTCTCTCTCGTCTTTGCTTTTCTTCCCACGCCAATACCAAACGCAACGCCAAGTTTCAGCAAGGGGCCGAAAGGAACGCGCCGTGGCGGGATGCTGGGAAGTCTGTTTCGTCGTCGTCGTCGTTTTTTTTTTTTTTTTTTTTTTTTTTTGCACGGTTGATGGGCCGTCATCGTAAATGACCCCCGGCCGAAGCTGGCAATGTCGCTCGCTGTGAGAAATCAGTTGAGCCAAAGGCCAGTCAGTCTCTGCTTGGAACTTGCAAATACTACTACTACGAGTATACGCCAGACGCTGTCAACAATGGCCGACGTGCTTTGCTGTTCGTGAGTTCGGGTAGTAGCCGAGAACGACGAGATGCCCGCCGTCATATGTCTGTCACCATATCTAATGCAGGTTTCTGCCATTTTCCAGAGCCTTGTTGGATGGACGATGCTTGCGCTTTTTTTTTAGCGGCAGCAGGGCGTCGTCATTCTTGGGATTATCCCGGCAGCGAGCATCCCGGCATTCAGCTTTCAAAAGAAGCGAGACAAGGCTCTCTCTCTCTCTCCCGTGCCTCTATACACAAAAGCACAAAGCAAAGCAAGCATATTCTTGCAAACCGGCCGCCACCCAATTCGCCAGGCCTCGGCCGCGGTGGAGCAGCCAACAAGCTCGTCCGAATTGCCATGAGACAAAAAAGCATCTTTTCGGGTCTCCGGTCTTCTGGTCTCTTTGGCCACTGTGGAGGTTCGGTCCAAGTTGCTCTGCTAGCTAGCCCAAGCCTGTTACTGCTAGCCATTCCCATTCCCATTCCCCCCTCACCAAGTTGCAGCATCCGGGCCCCTCCTGGCCCCTCCCCCTTCCCAAGTCCTGCCATTTGGGAGGTCGATCAGTGATTCTTTGTCTCCAACGGCTTGCTGCCGGCACCAACTAGAGGACAATAACCAGATCCAACTATGGAGAGGCTTGGGATTCGCTATCCGGAAGCTCTTCTCCATCTTTCTTCTTTCTCTTCGTCTCAACTCGTCCGTTTTGGCGACGGGGCTTCTCGTTTAGCTCCAGCCTCTACGGGGTTTTCTGTGGGCTCGACCTCGACCTCTTTTTCTTTTCCCTTGCTCGCCTCGTCCGTTTTCTCGAAAAGCAACTGGGTTTCACAGTGTGCCGTCGGAGATGCGAGCCCTGAGAGATTAAATGACCCTCCCGAGATCCCCCCCCCTTGCGTACGTCGACGACCAATTGCTGGCGGAAAAGCGCACAGGTCGGCGTCAGTCTCTGCATGTGCTGATGCGGCGAAAAAAGGGCCCACGTAGCATGGCGCGAACGCCAGCTTGAGGCCCTTTCCCCCCTGTTCCGTCTTGGGTCTCTCTTCGTCCTGGTCACATTGGGGCCTCAACGTCATGCTGGAAGTCATCTGGGCGAGACACACGGCCGGCGAAAACTAAGCAGCGCTAGTCCGACCATCTGGTGCGTCCGAGTGGACGAGTTAAACCCGCTGGATGGTCTCAAGGGCCATCAAATTACTGGATTGGTTCATCTCCATCTCTCAGACGGCGACGGCATCTTTTTGTCAGCTCTCTCTCTCTCTCTCTCTCTCTCTCTCTCTCGGGGCCACACGACACCTGCTGTGAGCTGTGCTCTTGGGGGTTTCCCAATGTCAGAAACCCAGGCAGATGGAATTGTCTGAGCCAAAGGGTGGCTCTTTTCGTCTCCTTCATTCTTCTTTCGTCAAAAGGGTCTCATGACCGGAATCATGCAACGCTAGAGGCCCCGACGTTTTGCCTCTCCCATCCCATGGCGATTGATACTGTATGTATCCATCGCCGCGCATGACGAGACAGGAGTACGAATGTATGTCTGTGGAGTCGCCCGGTACATTATCTTGTCTGTGAGCTTTGTCATGAGCATGAGAGCATGACCCGGCCATTTGCATCCAATCTTGTCAATCAGGCCCCCTAACAGGCTCAGCCAATGACCATGTTCAATTGGCTGAGCTGCAACGTGGCGCCCTGTCCTGTTCGCACCCAAGTTTGTAAAATGGGCTCGACGGATGTAGCACCGGCCGGTCCATGTCCGCATGGTTGCATGTGCCTACCAATGCAATGCTTGCCGTCAGGTTCTCTCTCACATTGTTGCTGTTGCTGGTGCTGTTGCTGCCGCGCACACACACACACTCCCCGGACCCTGATGTGTACTTTGAACTCTACGTTCATCTTGTCTTGTCTTGTCTTGTCTTGGAAGAGATTCCACCACTGGTGTCGAGGCTCTGAGCTGATGAAGCGCTTTGTGCTTTGCTCTGCAGCAGCGGGCAGTCTGTACAGAGTTGAATATTCCACATATAGTCCACTTCGCCATCGAGTCCATGTTCAGCGTTTACCCATTACTGTCCGTACGCGTCTGGAAGTGTTTCCTAAATAGGACACAGGTGGTAGACCCATCCAGTGCATGCCTTTTCACACACTGTGACGCCATCTATGCATCCAAATAAATGCCTTTCGAAACTAGTAACGGAGATTTAGGGCAGCATTATTAAGAAATCTCCTATGGTGTGGACATGTCTTACCGTTCCTCTCGTATGAAAGATACGTCCAGGGTATACGGTCGTTGTTCACCATGACCTTTACATATTTGCAACTGTATAAAAGAATGTATATTTGTTGATATTAGGTGGCTAGCTATTTGGGGCGCAAACAACCCGGCCACTCCTCCGTTGAATCGTCAGTCGTCTCATTCCCGCCCATTCTCGCAATTCTAAAATAGATGCAGTAAAACCCGCGTCTACAAACGTGACACAAAAACCAGGCCATACACCAAATCATCCACCAGCCACATGCCAGCCAGTATCTCAACCAGTTGAGCACAATATCCAAGATGGCGTTCTGGTGTCCCAGTATAGTAATTGCGTCTCGGATGAGCTGTAAATCCGAGTTCCTCAGGTAATCCATGCAGCCATCCGTCCATGTTATGAGATCCCGTGTAAGTGCGAATAAATAGTTGCCCGAGTAGCCCGTCAAGATGGCCGTGCATTCTCGGAAACCCCTTGCAGGTCGAGAGCAAGGCTCGAGCATGCAGCTGGTGGCGAGGGTCGAGCAGAAACAAGCGAATACGCCGAGCAACAGAACCGAAGACCACGCATCTCTGGTGTCTTTGGACTGCCGTCTTTCAACCTCTAGCATTGTTATGGAGTATAATACTACCAGAAGGGCGAGAGAGTATAAGAAGACTGCATCCAAGACACGCTCGGAGAGCGGTCTATTGGGGGACGGCGTCCCGGTTCGACGAATCGATCGTAGTGTTATCGATCTCATAGGGCGCCTGTGAAAGTGGTTTCTAGTAAAATGTGGGAAACTATCTTGTTCAAAGGCTCGTTTCGGTGGACCTGGCGATATCTTCCTCGTGTGGATGATATACGAAGTTGTTCGATGATCCGCAGGGTATCTATGCCGCACGGGCTCTTTGATGCGAAGATTGCGAATGTTTTTTTTTCCATAGTTGACAAAGGATGGAAAAGATTTTTTGACACGTTGCATACTAGATAGGCATATATTATCGGCCTTTTAGATACGAAGCCATTAAATCTTATTACCCAGGCCGGAGCTACATGGTCAAGCCATGTCTGAACATGCTCCGTAGCATCAGCCATTGAGTACTGATAGCCATTGAACCTTATTGCTCATATATATAGCTCTGCGAGATATGAGTGGACTTTTTATAATGTTGTTGGCTTTTTATTACGCCGCGTGGCGTTTCGTTTCATCAGGAACTCTATTGAAGCTACATCATGAGTTTGAGGACCCTCACCTAGGAGACGAGATAACCTCTGCCGCAGTGCTATAAATAAAACCACTGCATCATCTGTGACAACGGCTTGCCTATACATCTTACCAGGTATCAGGTACACAATGTTGCTCATGAAATTGCAAGCAAAAGCGACGCACTGTCTGTCTGCATTCCCATAAACGCCCCGCTTGGGAGATATTTCGGCCTACTTCGGTAATACCCTGTAGATTAAACACCCGGCAGACCCTGGATCTGAATCTCTCTTTATTGCAACCATCGCAGTATCCAGCCGTACTACTATAGGCTAGACAGTACGAGCACCAACAAACACAGCGCGACTTGTATCATCAAATCCTTCATGTCAATTACACGTCCCTTTGATCTCAAATCTCGGCCACGCCTGATCCTGATGGGGTCTCGCCTTGACAGCTTCGATTCCAGAACACGATGGACTTTTCGTTTCTTCATATTTTGATGTCTTTTCCAGCGGCCCCACAGAGAGGCCACGAGACCATGAACCAGCCCCCTGTCGAACGAATGCTCTCTAGGAGATGCACGTCCGGGACAGGCGTCCCAATGTGGTGCAGCAAAACGTCTGCTTTTCTGTTTTCCCCTTGTCGTTGCCAGTCAAGTGACTTGTTTAATTTTTTTAAATGGTTCGAATTGAGTTGTCGTCGTCATTGTTTTCTCTTGAGGCCGGGCAGATTCAATACCACACTCTACGGAGAACAAGCTGGATGTAGTATTGGGTACTCGTATATAGCACCTTTGTGTGCACATGTATGTTGTCACACTCTCGATTTTGAGATGCCACTTGGGTACATGTAGTCGACAACTGCATAATCCAATATGGCTCTGTGCGTGTAGTCACACCTATTTGTACTACTACACCTCGGTACACCTCCGTAACACGCAGATAAGCTGCAAGAGAAGTGAGAGACCATCAGGTACGAGTACGGCCAGCCGCGTCTATAGTACTCACAGACCCAGACGGGACTTGAATCCGAATGGCCGCCTCGCCGGGCCACATATTGAGAAGACGGCAAATTTTCCCCATAACAGAGCAAACAAAGATTGGACAAATCAAGGCAGAGCTGCAGTCCTCATTGGATGGGGGCGCTGAATTGATGCTCGTACTCACAAGACCCAGCCCCCAACCCTTGCCAGGTCAGACGGGCTTTTGCAGCTGCAGGGAGCAAAGAGAGACACCACAGGTAACAGCTAATTGATTGGTATCAAGTGTAGTCAGCCGAGCACAGACGTTTCTCATGACTATTTGCCTGTAATGCTTAGCTGCAGGTTTTTGTGGCGGCTGTACGGAGTATTGGGATTTTGACTCGTTTGCTTGCCTTGAGGGGGACGGGTTACTGGTGGATTGCCCTCTTTTTCCTGCATAGACAGAGGGCTGTCACTTATTATGCTGATATACGAGTCAGCTATGGAGGAAATGGAGGGCGTGTATTCCAGCGTTGTCAGCTGCCAGTATTGCAAAGTACTCTTTGCAGACGGACCACTTCAAGGTACGACACTGTAGATGTGATGTGATGGGTTGCAGAGGTTGTGCCTGACTAGGGAAGAGGTTGGCTTGGGAGTAAAAGCATTGCACAGCAGCTAATTTGTCTATACAAGGTAGATTACTTTCACTCTGTAGGCATAAAGGATTTTGTTAGAACGGCACACTCTAGGTTCACACATCTTCCTTACCTACACTGGCTCACGAAGCTACCTGGTTTGAACTCAGACATGCTTGTGGTTTCAACCCTGCTATTGATAACCGAGTACCTACATAGCACGGCAAACACCCGTCTCAATTGTCATTTGTAAACCATTCACATAATGCTCGAATAACAGAAATAGCCGCCATTCAATCCAGATAGAGAACTGCATGTCTCAGACATCGCAGCACACGTCTTAGATAAGGTCAACTCACTCACTCAAAGCACAGTATCGAGTACGAGCACAAACATGTCTTCCATCCCGCACACTCCAAATCTCGGATGTCGCATCCGTCTGTACACTCACCCATCTAGATTGCAAGCAAGTTGCCACTCCCGCAACAATAAGCTCGCCTCCCCCCTTTTTTCATGCTTCTCGATTCCAAATCCCTCCCCAGAGCTACTCCGTAGTCAGTCTGGGAATTCAAGCCACCCGTCCCCCATCTAGTCTATCTTGTAGTACAAGCGCAATCTCACCGGGGAGCCGGAGATAAAAACCCGTCTATTGGAACTTTGAAACTCGTTGATTGTTATTGTTGGGATTTGGTAGTGGTGGCAGTTAGTCAGCAAAGAAACTGCTCAAGGCTATCTGACAGGGTGTGGGAAGAGGGATATATCTTTGTGCGTAACACACGTTCTTCGCAACCGCTAACCATCTCCCGCTCGACAATCTTTCCACACTTCACATGCTCCCCTTGAAGCCTCAGAGACTCGCCCCAAGCTGAAACTCGCATATGCAGGGAGACATTAGACAGACACAAAGCGAAACAAGAGCGCGCCCCGACCAGCTGCGTGTCTGGCCCCAATGGGCAGCCTGTGTCTTGGCAGAAGAGAGAGAGAGAGAGAGGGAGAGAGAAACGCGGCAGAATTCGGCCAACAGCTGAGAGGGTGTGCCGATTCAACACAAGCGCGTCTCCAAGTCATGCGGGAGCGTCAGCAATGTTCCCCTTTTCCGCATCATGCTAGGCTCTTGGCCCCCTTGGATGCGGCAAGCCGGGAGTGTCACCCAGCAGAATCCAAATTACGTGCAGTTCGTCTATCCGAAGGAGCGGGAGCATCGGGTGATATTGGATGCGTCAAAGTCTTGGCCGCGCTCCTCTTCCATCATCGTACCAGAAAGTGCGCTGCCACATTGCCACCAAAAGCCTTAATTTACCAAAGAACAAGACGTGAGGGATGATGCAGCATCCGCATACGCTCTCAGTTTTTTGTCACCATCTGTTTCTCCTTTGGCAAGCGGTTAAATTCTCAATGTAAGTTTTGGTGACCACTACTTCGTACTTGTACTTAAATCTCATCGTGAATCTTGTCCGCCACCATGTCTTTCGCCGTATTGACCACCTTTTCCGTCGGCCTCTCTAGCGGCTCAGCTGGGCTGCCCAACCCGCCGGGAATTGGGCTCATCTGGCCGCTCTCTGGCCTGCTCAAGGGCCGGCTACCGGGTATCCTAATATCATCGGGAGAGCCTGGGAGCAGCTTAGGATCCAAACCAGGAATGTGAATACGCTTGGCTTCATTCTGATAGGCGGCAGGAATAATCTCAATAATCTCGTCGCGGGGGAACTTGAGATTGGGGATATCCATGGTGGAGCAGTGCATGAGATAGGCAAACAGCACGCGAAGAACAGACTCGTGTGCGATAATTAACAAGTCGCTCTGCTCTCGTTCCAATTCTAAGATGATGGGCTCAAGTCGAACGGCAAGGTCATGGTAAGACTGCATAGGGAGAAATAAAGGGTTAGCTTTCAATCTTCGTCGCAGGGAGTTCCAAGAAGAAGAAGAAAAAAGAACTTGCCTCGGCACGGGGATATCGATGATGATACGGGTCGAGCGCATGCTTTTCAACCTCTTCGGGGTATATCTGCCTAATCACGCGCTCTGACATCTTCTCGCAGACGCCGGGGTTGATCTGGCTCATCTGGGAACGTTGCCGAACCTTGTATCCCTTTTCTTTGAGGTAGTCGGCAGTTTGAATGGTGCGAAGTCGAGTAGACGTCCAGATTGAAAGTGGTCGGAGGGGCGTCTCGGGCTTGCCCTTGGCGATTTGCTCCAGCCTTTCTTGTTCGCGATGTTTAACAAGCGTCTCGGACATCCGTTGAGCGTAAAACCTGCCCTGTTCTGAGAGGTCTGCGTCTGCCTTGTACGAGTCTTCCTCCGTTGTCGTGCCCGCACGGACAAAGAAGGTGGTTCGTGATTTGATATGGAGGTTGGTCAGGTAGAAGACGATTCTGTGAGACAGGTAGTTGAAGCTAAGGTTGTTGTAGAAGAACTTTTCTCCAGCATTGATCATCTTGATATAGTTGAGCTCTGTCTCGTTCATCGTCTCGAATACTGGGATTCTCATCTCTATTCTTTTCAAGTACATTTTTGCTGCTTCATCGGGATCCATCCCAGCAAACTATAGTCATGGTTAATGTTTGGAAAGAGAGAGGCGCAACTGCGATTCTGTGTGGCTTGAAAGGCTTACATCAGGCGAGGAAATCTTGACGTTGATGGCGTTGTCATGCAAAATCTGGTCGTCATTCACAAAGGATTCAATATACAGAGTCTATGAGAGACTTGGTGTTAATATTTGCAACGCAAGAGAGAGAGAGAAAGCAAACCGAATACGGTTTGCTAAACCTTACCTGGACGTCGTGCTTTGCAAACTCCTTGGCCAGAGAGCGCCTCCCACTCGCCGTTGGGTTGACCGCGTCGTATATAGCAACCTGGCCGTTTTCATGATTCAACCATGCATAGATATCTTCACGGCATTTCTTTAGAATCTTTTGGCGGAGTATGACGGATGAAGGGGAAGCATCGGGGAAGAAGTAATCATCGGGAAGCGAGCCATCAGGACCAATGGTCGCTCGGCGGTAGTCGCCCAAGTGGAAAATACGAGTCTTGACGCCAAGCCATTGAAGATAGCGTGCCATGGATACGCAAATGTGTCTACCATTTGTCAATCTTTGGCTTGAATCTCAGCAACCTTACTCTCGTTTGACTTACGTCTTGCCTCGAGCAGGCGGCCCAACCATGACAATGGCAATACGGCCAGAGTGAAACAGCCGCCCAGACATGGTGCTGTAAAGCTGGGCCGGCGCCATATCATTATCCTCCGACACATCGTGGATACTGTCGATAAAGGTTGAACTCCTCCGGCGATACCGGGGAGCGTTTGCCGCGATCTCAGCGGTCCTGGAGTCCATTTCTGTCAGTCCCAATTCTATCCTTGTTCAATTCCCAAGTTTTGCATGCGGATGTAAACGGATAGTGATGGAAAATCACCTAGTGCTCAAAGTCACATGTAGTGGATAAATATGATGTGGTTTGGACTTGGTTGGATTAGGGGCAGGGGTTGAAAAGGAGAAGCGGAGGGGCCATCAGTGAGGCGCTTCGAAAGGCATCACCACAATAGCTTCCATGCTCCGGTTTATTCCCCATGTGAGAAGCAGCGCACATGATTCACTTACAGCAGGGTATCCATTTTGCTGGTTCAAATCAACAAGCGGGTATATGAATGATTCCACCGAAGCTTTGCTAGGTAGCTCGGAAGCTGGAAATATCGATGCTCGAGAAACAAGGCAAATTCTTCTGTTGATGCTCGAAATATACGGTACAATGAGTTTCGCAAGAGGTCGAGTTCACCGAGAAGCCACAGTACAAGCAGCGCGTCTGTTGAAACTTGAGAGATCTCAGGCGACCTTTGATGCGGTGAGATATGCGAGATGAGATCCGACCTACTTCAGCCTCGCGCCCCGCTTTCCAGGAATGATGACACCACCGGGATTTCAGGCGACAAGATGCTTGTAATCGCTGGAGAGTCTCGGCTCCGTTCAAACAGATCCGGCTGGTGCAGGTCCGGGCAACGATGAAGCCTGTTGAAAATCTGTGACAAGGGCAGCAGCCGTTTTTGATGCTTTCGGGAGCCGCACAGGCGGATATATTCGGTTCTAGGGTACTGCTTTGACGGATGCAAAATGAAGAGGCCGTTCATGCATGCAAGGGGGCGCTACGGGCACTTACGGGAGGTACAAGCTCGGAACAGCCCAGCCAGGTATCTCGGTACATGACCAAGGTACCTCGCGACACACAACCACTGATGAGGCACTTGAGCTACCCCACCATCCCTCATTGACCATTTCTCGCATGCCAAGGCAGATGGATGCTGCTTGTGAACGGAATGGCCATTGACGTAGCTCTGTGTTTATATATTTCTTGTATTCATTCTGAATGGAAAGTGATGCTGGTGCCTGCATATACATGAAGCTGTGTACTACTAAACTTAGGTAAGTGCTTTTGTGTATCAAAGTACCCCCCAATGTCTACAAGCGACAAGTACGAAAAGTACCTGCCAGATACCCAATACCTGCACAAAGCCTCCAGCAGCCACGTGCCCACAGCCACCGGGGCCGGATTATCGCAGCGTCCGCCCACCAAAAAAAAAACAGCGTCTGCAAAGGCTCAACTCGGCTGCGTCACAAAGTGGCTCGTGCAGCTCCCGCAGGCTACTGTACGTACTGTACTGGAACTGGCAAACTGGGTCGTCGATTGAAAATTATTCTCAACGACTCCATCCCATTATAGCCGCCTTCGGAGCTCGACCACTGCGGCAAAGCCAACATCCGCGACCGAGGCTTGCCTGAGGCTCTGGATCCCCTTCCATCCAGACATACAGACTGAGATTCTCTGGCCCTGACCAGCGCAGCGACTCCGGTCCCTCTTCTTGTCATCTTTTTTTTCATCGGCTCGGCTCAAGAGCCGCCACAGATACCGGCATCATGGCCACTCCCGTCGACACATTGCGGTCCCTCATATTCTCCAACCCCGTCGCCGCCACAATAGGAGATGCCGTCAACTACTTCTCCGAGCGGAGGGCAAAGCTCGGCCTGTCCAATCCCGGCACAATAGAGTCCCTGTCCAAGGAAGTCCAGCGCGATGTCTTCCTCAACAACTACATGTTCACCGGCATCCGCGCCGACCTCACAAAGATCTTCAGCATGGCGCCGCTGTTCCAGGTCTCTCACCAGTTCGCAATGGGTGAGCGCATCAACCCGTACACTTTCGCCGCCATGTTCGGCACCGGCAAGGTAAGCAGCGTCGCATTTCCTTTGCCACCGAAGCCGCACCACGGAACTAACTCGGGGCTCGATTAGATCTTCTGCCAAGGCAACGTTGACAACGAAGGCTCCCTCTCCGGCCGTTTCAACTACCGATGGACCGACAAGCTGGTTTCAAAATCTCAACTCTCCATCTCCCCTGGCGGCCAGGACATGGCCCAGTTCGAACACGAATATACCGGTGACGACTTCAGTGCCTCTCTCAAGATGCTCAACCCCTCTTTCCTCGAGGGTGGAGCGACTGGCATCTACATCGGAAGCTACCTGCAATCCATCACCCCCAAGCTCGCTCTCGGTCTGGAAACCCTCTGGCAACGCCCTGCTCTGACTCAAGGTCCTGAATGTGCCGTCTCCTACTGCGCCCGATACAAGACCCCCGACTGGGTCGCCACCGCTCAATTGCAGGCTGCTATGGGAACTCTCAGCGCTTCGTACTGGCGAAAGCTGTCCGACAAGGTTCAAGCTGGCGTTGACCTGAGCCTCGGTCTTGTCCCCTCTCCCGGCGGTCTGATGGGCGGCGGCCTGCAGAAGGAGGGTGTCACTACCATTGGTGCCAAGTACGATTTCCGCATGTCCACTTTCCGAGCCCAGGTCGACTCCAAGGGCAAGCTGAGCTGCCTCTTGGAGAAGCGTGTCGCTCCTCCCGTCATGATGACCTTTGCTGCCGACATTGACCACTTTACGGTATGTGATTCCCCAACCCCAAGAGACCAGAATTCCCTCCCTTGACTAACTGTTTGATTAGCAACAAGCCAAGCTCGGCCTCGGTGTTTCGATTGAGGCTGCCCCCGAGGAGCTCCAAGACCAGCAGGAGGCCCTGGGCGCCCAGTCTCCCCCCAACATCCCGTTCTAAATGGCCACGACTGGACAATCCCAGCACAGCGCAGATTCCATGATCGGATCTTGGTTAATAGACCACTAATGTAGTAGGACTGCTGGCCAACCAAGGACGAGTGGGACGTGTAGTCCATCTATTTATGCCGCCTCACTCATGACTTGTCTGATTATTAAGGAGAAAAAGAAGAACAGAAAAAAAAAGAAGAAGAAAAAACAAGAGAACTTCCACCGCTGCTATTCGACGACTCTTTCAGGGGATAGTAAAGGACGACAGCGGGGAAACCAAAAAAAGAAAAACTCCTCCCTTTTCGATAGACTCTACGAAGCCCTTTCTCATGGTAGGGTTAGGCCATGGCTTCCACAATGGGGAGGAAACGCACACGAGGAGAGGGAGCGAGGAATGAGGGAAGAGGATAGGAGGAGGAGGGAGTTAATGTGATTCATGACGATGGCTCTCTCAAGTCTTTTCTGAGGGGGGCGCTATGCCTCAAAAAAATGCATCAATCTCAGCTAACATGGCATTTCTTTGCATATTGCCCCCCCGTGTATATTAACTTTTTTTTTCCAAGGCCGGTGCATTCTTGTATTGGGCTAGGGTGAAAAATGGGCGGCATGTTGAAAGCATTTTGGGATGTCGTCAATTACCTTTGTATGGGATGGAATGGCTACGTTGTAGGGAAACCAAAAAAACAAAACGGAGGGGGGGAAAGGGGAGGGCTGGAGTTAGTATGGCATATTTGGTCAAAAGGCCCAGTCTTCTTAAGTTGCTTTGCTTTTCATGCTGAAATGTACAAGAGAGATAGAGGAAATGACGAGCTTGAATGTAATGCATTGACGAAGATACCGCGGAATGGGAGCATAGAGAGAGCTCATGTATAAAGGTGAAAAGACTGATTGTAACCAATTCCCTTGAATCACTACCTTATTTGTCTGCCAAAACAACAAACAACAAACTTCCCATCCACCAACGCCATGGTATCTCTGTATATAAAGTTGCCTTGTTTGATTTTCTCTTTTTTTGGTTTCCACCTCCCCTTGAGGATTGTCCACCATACATATCCTCGTCACATGTATGCCAAAGTAACGTAAACGTCATGATTCTTCGACCGAAGCGCAATGACCATAACGGACTTCGAAAGAAAAAAAATATAATGTATCCAAGCCAAAGAAAAAAGTGCACGTCGTCCTGCTCTATGCTCCGAACCTATAACGCTGTTGTTATGCCTCATTGTGAACAATACATGCATCTAAACCCCGAGGGTACATCACATCACTATGCACTCCCGCTCTGGCTGATCCCCTGTCTTCTGTTTTTCATTCTTTTCCTTGGACTTCTTTCTCTTGTGTTTTTGCTTCTCAACCTTTTCTACCTTTTCAGGCTTGTCGTGTTTCTCAGTGGCGGGGTGGTGCAGCTGCTTTTCGAGTGATGTGGGCGACCCAGGCTGGGGACTAGGCTGTCCTGTTGAGTTCGCAGTCGAAATATTCAGTACTGGTGGTTCCGGCAGCGGCTCTTTGCTCGTCTTGATCAAACCGCCAAAGCGGCTCAGGTTGAGACTGATGCGGCCCTCGCCCGATTGGCTGGCAGGGCGGCTCTGTTTGCCCAAGTTGAAGCGCGATGCGGCACGCGATAACCTTGAAGCCGTTGATTCGTCAACCGGTGCCATGGCGGGCGACCCAGCATCCGGAGTTATGGATGGTGTGTGAACAGCAGAATCGGTAAGGGCCACGCTCTGGCGACGGGAGATGACCGACTCCACGTATGAGCCACCAAAGTTCATGCTAATGCCTTCCAGCCACTTGCGAGATGGGCGCTCAACTTCTGCGGATAACCTGATGCTGGGTGTTTTGCTTTGACCCAGACGACCAGTCGAAGCCGAAGCTTGATGTTCATGGTGGGTTGCCAATGCTTGAGTAGAAGCTGAGGCTTTGTGCTCGTGGTGCGATACCAATGCTTGAGTGGAAGCCGAGGCTTGCTGCTCATGGGGTGGGTGCGCTACCAGGGCTTGGGTGGAGACCGATGCTTGATGTTCGTGATGCGTTACCAGTCCCTGAGTCGAACTGGAAGGTGTTTCATCGCTAGTTGTGGAACGCAGTATCTCAAGACTATTCTTTGACTCGTCATAAGACGGCGGCCTGCCCTCTGTGCTTTCCGTTGGACAAGGTGCGTCGACCATGGGTACAATCTGATAGAAAAGCAGGTACGGCATCTCGACCTTTAGAGATTCTTTGATGTCGTCGACAAACGTGACCCTTCTGCCGATGTCTAGGTCGTCAAACCTCACCCACTGTGCTTCTTCGTAGTCTGGAGGTGGATCGAAATCATGCCTCCTGTTATCCGTTAGAAGCTTCGGGGCGACCCTGGCAAACGAAATGTAGTGACCGCTTTGCAAAGAATCGCCTCTGTGGCAGACAATGGATTGCAGGACAAGCTTATACTCTGTCGCTAACCCATTAGTCTCCTCTTCTATATGTGGGCCATCGGCGAGCATAAAGTGAGGAAGTCTCATGCTCTCGGGGATGTCGATGTAAGTATTGTGGCGCTTAGGTAGGCCAGTCTCGGTCATGGCATATCGTTTCAAGCAAATGCCTACTACTGGGCGCTGATCAAGATTCATTGCTACTTCGACATTGTTTCGAGGCTCGGTGCTGTTAACTGCGTGCCAGGCTGCGTGGGATGTTAGTAAGATAGGAAATAATAGTAGAGATTGTACATACGAATTAGGCGGAAGAATTGCCATGCAGGTATGGTGACGGCCTTGATGACGGTAGACCCTTTCAAACTCAGCCTCTTGCGTATGTTCTCGGAACTGGATGGGCGGCCTCGGTCATCAAGCATTATCCGTTGAATGACACTGGTTGACCTATGCCGGATCGTCATCCGAGAAGAAGATGCCCCCGCTGAATCACCCGCAGCAGTCGATTGTGATGCATCGCCGAGAGTGCTGTTCTGGCTCGTTCCATTGACCTGCTCCGACGACGAAGCTTCCGCTCCATCCGTCTTCTCTTCAACCTTGTCCTCTCTCTTTTCCTTGTCAACCTTCTTCTCTTCAAATTTGTCCTCTCCCTTTTCCTCGTCAACATTCTTCTCTTCAACCTTTTTCTCGTCAGCCTTCTCATCGGCTATTATCTCCTTAGCCCCTTCTTCTGGTTTTTCTTCTTTAACTTTCTCCTGCTTGTTCGCTTCAAGAGGAATATCTGGCAGTGGTTTCGAAGGCGACATCTCGACTGGGGATAATGTCACGGCCGCAGGTGCCACAGTGCTTTCTCCATCCCTAATCAGCTGGATTTGGTTGGGAATCAATAGCTGAGAAGGCGAGTTTAGAGTGCCGTCCTCCGCAATCGACAACTTCTTTGCCTCCTCGCTGTCTCTAAGGACGTCGACTTGGGTGTTGAAATACTCTTCTAAGCAATCTTCTAGCTTAATGCCGTTACCATCGGAATCTGATGGCACTGCTAAATTCAATAATCTCTCATAGACGATCTTGTGGTCATCCTTGTCGAATTTGCCTTGGTGAAATAAATCAACCTGTAGTGAAAGGAGTGGCAGTTCTAGCTTTTCTGTGAAAAATGCAAACGCTTCGGAAGTATCCTGCTGTTCTAAAAGGCGAGCTTCAGGCCAACCACATTCGGCCATGGAATCTTGTATTAGTTTCGTCTAGACATGTTAGTAAATTGCATACTCCCCAGATTGAAGTTTGTCGCTCCTCACCAAGTCTGTGCGAATCAGCTTGCCCGTCCGTAACATGTTGACCCATATGCGCAAAAGTACGACGAGTCTGTGCCTGGGGTCATCCTCTGGGAAATCGGTTTTGAGCATGCACTCAAAGGCGTCCAACTTGGAGAACATGGCGAAGAGAAGGGAGTCTATATAACAGGTAACGGCGCTGCGGTTCTCGGCACCAACCATCTGAACACTTGGGTCGTAGGGCATTATAATCCCAGAAGACGACTTTTGCTCAATGTCGATGAATTGGACGGCGCGTTCCAGGTCTCCACCAACGAATTTGGTCCCCAAGATGTCTCGGACATGCTCCTCGGTGATGTTCATAATGTGTAATTGATCCAAACGGTGCAGGATATCCTCAACCTACCAAGTGTCAATGTTTGTCTGGATCGAGATGAAGAGGTTCGCTCGTAGACATGGCAAAGAAGACAGCGCAACACACCTTGGCGACCTCTCTCGCAGCGTCCACCTCATTTTGGTGGGTTTGTTTCGCATGGTCGGGCTTGAATATGGAACGAAACGCTTCTGCAGAGAGGGGATGGGCCTGCCAGTGATGTTTAACATTGCCGAACCAAGAGCGACGTATGATGAATGATTCAAAGGCTTCCGCCATGACATTCCCATGTTGAATGAGGAGGTTGGCTGGTGACTGGTGGAACGTGATTTACCTTGTTCGCAGGAGGAGCCGACTTGCTACGATGGTGCTCGCCGCTCTTATCCCGCAGGCTGAGAAACTTTCTAGGGAATTCCTTCATTGTTCAAGAATGACGGCCAACGCCCGATGACGAGGGAAAACGTAGAGCAAGTGGAAATCAAGCTCTCGCGACGACCGGCGAGAGGTGAGGCGTTCGGTGCGCCCCCATTATAGGGCGAGACAAGTCTCGGCGAGGCGCTGGCGCTGGCGCTGGCGGGGGGCTGGACGGATTGCGACGATGGCTTCTTGTCAATAGGAGTCTTTTTTTTTTATTCTTGTTTCAGCCTGACGGCCACTCGTCTTCGTCGGCCGCGATGCGAGGTTATGGCAACCAGGTGAGGCTTCGTGTCGGACAGTCTAGCTCGAGGGGAAACGCTGCGCCACAGACGTGGGTGAGGAGCAACAGCTGCAGTCTAAAGTTCAGAGGCTTGTCGAAACAGAACTTTCCGGGGCAGTACAGGTGAAGGAGGAGAGATGACGGCTGTTGAGTTGCGCAACAACTCCATCAAATGTACTCGAGCGGTTGGTTCCAGGCGCAGCTTCAAATAAGGTCCGGTCGGCAGCAAAGGTGAGTGCTAAAGTTAGTGGGTCGTGTTGGCTGATGTTACAGTGGCGGGGAGGTGGGCCCGGTCTTCCAGGGGCTGATAGTGGGCTGGAGGGCCCTGAGGGACGCTATAGCGCGGCGCGATACTGCACGACAGCCCATCGAAGCCTCATGGTGGCATTGAGAGATTTATAGATCGCTGCCACCTGCAGACTCTGCCCATGCAGTCTAATTTGCTGCTTCGTACATGCGCTGCACCCATCCATGGAAATTCCACGTCTCTTCGCGGGCTGCTGCAGCAGGATCCGCAATTGACCTTGTCACGGCTTGGCGCCAATCATCTGCGCCTTGTGAATCAACATGCACAGCACAGGCAAAAGGGCATCGGGCTTCGCCCCAGGGCCGCCAGATCCGCAAATTCGGCTGCCTTGATCGACCTGAAGCTGAACGACGGAGCATCTGCGCGGTGCTAAGGCGGCCCTTTGCCATCCCTGCGTTCTCGTGCCTCGCCAAACTGACTATTTCAGCGGCCTCGTGGCCTGCGTACGAATGCCTACGTAATTCTGCCAACAGCACTCAAGGCAGACGATATTCGGCCACCATGGAGTCTACGCACGTCTGCGCGCTTCTAAGCAGCTCGTTCTTCCCCACATCACGGTCATGTTACCTGCCTGCCAAAGTATCGAGGCTTCTCTGAGTCGTGGGCGGAAGAGGCGGGACTAGACATCATTGCGCGCGAAGGGGATCACAGGAGGGGTCTTTTACTAACAGTTAGGGCGATCTTTTGGAAGATTCGGTCAACTAACCTACTTGTAAGCTTGTCAGGGCTCATGTGCTATATTTACTTCCGTCACGAGCCTATCCAAAAACCTTCCATCTCCCCATCGACATATGAGTGTTGGGTGTAGGCTAGTAAATCAGGCACTAGCCATTCCAAGTTTTAGGACGAACCTCAGCTCTGGAGTGGCCGATGCTTCCTCAACCATTTGATCTTTTTTTATGCCTCTGAGCTGTTTGAAGTTCTACGTCTTGACTGAGGTGGAAAATCGCCTAAAAGAAGACATACCCAGTACTAACCTACCTGTAAGCAGGAGATTCGGCCAGGATGAAGACTCCAAGCGAATGCCTCCCTACAGAAGTAAATACCGTCACCACTGTTGATCTCTCTCAGCCCTAATCATCCGGCATCGCCTTGCCCCAAGGGGTCGCGCTGGAAGAAGAAAAGTATCTGTGCGAAAGCCGAATGCCAAGGATTTGTATGAATGATCGTCCTTTGCCTGCTGGTGCTGAGCAGATACATCGGATGCTATAGGACGCTGAAATGTCAGCGGCTTTCAACCCTCATGGCGTGACTGAACGCATCGAATCAGCAGAAGGAATACAAGGTGCTCCCCAAGTCAGGCGGCTTAGTAGAGGCTACTAGGTAGTCTCAAGGGACTACCGAAGACGGGCGAACCAGAGGGTCAATAGCACGACAGACGTATTATGGTGTAACATCTTGTTGTGTAATCTTACCCACTATCTACGGCTAAAATCGACTATGGTGTACTGATTCCATACTATGATACGAAATACCAAATTCGTAGAGTCGAGAGACTAATAGGGCACCTCTTTTGTGGTGACTTACACATTTGATGCTAAATTACAGGGCAGTTTTTGAGCCGAGTATTAGTTCAATGCCTTGATCATCGAAAGATATCATTTCACTATCTATCTAATCTTCCTTGAAGATCAAACGATAGCTTCATAACCATCTATATTGACTAGCTTCAACTGACTTTGACGAGATCTTACTCTACCGGCGCCGAGATCCTTGAGCTGACGCTGAGCAGACGGTGCACGGCCACAGCTCACTCCCGCCCGGCCATGGTGTGGCGCAAACCCTGGCGGGACTAGCCTGTGGCTAGTGCTTCAGCTAGCAATTGGAAAATTCCCAATTGTCTCGAGATCGTGGTGGGCTGTAGAGAAAGACACCTCGGACGAAGCATCGTGTCTTTTGCTCAGGCGACAATGGCGGTTTCTCGAGAGGGCGCTCGCCTGGCGAGAGCCTTAAGGCAAAAGCTGCCAACCAACTACTCTGTTCCGCTATGCGCCAGAGGATTTGCCTCTACTAGAGTGGCACACAATGCCAGTGTGAAGGCTGCTGGCATCGCCGATATTGAATCGGCATCGTCGTTTTCGGCGCCGCAGCCGGACAAGGACACCATTAAAGCTTTTGAGGAGTCACAAAGCCAAAATCGGACGGGGAGACGGCTCCCAGGTAACCGGTGCGTGCTGCCCTCGCATGCTCATGTGGACGAAGCCACGCTAATACGAACATCAGATACCAGTACCATCCTCCCAAATACAATCGAGGTCCTCTGCACCCAGTCCAAGCGCCGCCTTCATCCGATCCCACGGCTCGCGATTTTGTTCCTGGACCTTTCAGCTTCCCTCGCCTGAAGCACACGTACGATAGCACCATTGCGCCAGACCTAATGACGCTCACATATAACCACATCCCACCCGGGACTACGCCAGTCGAATCGAACAAGGGAGTGCTGCGCCAGTGGGACGGATCTTCACCATATCACAAGAACCGACCCAGCAGAGGGCCAAGAGGTGGAGGCTCATCGAGGCTCGGAATATTAGAGCGGGATGTCGCCTGGCACAACATTCCCGAGATCGAGGCTGTCACCATTAACTCATATGCTCCTCTGGCTGCCGACAACAAGGAGTACCTTCATGTGGCCCGCGCCGTTGTCCAAGCCATCAGCGGCCAGTTCCCCGAGGTGACGACTGTGAAGCACAATGTCATCCACTGGGGTGTCCGAAAGGGATCAAAAGCTGGTGCCAAGACTACCCTGCGCGGTGCCGCAGCCTACGACTTTGTCGACAAGCTGGTGACGCTGGTTTTGCCCAAGATCAAGGACTGGCCGGGTATCAAGGCCACCAGTGGTGACAGCGCGGGCAATATTGCATTTGGTATGAAGCCGGCCTGGATGGCTTATTTCCCAGAGATTGAGTTCAACTACGATGTGAGTATTGTCCGGACAGAATGGCCCGGTTGCGAACCCCGAATGCTGACATTTTTGGCGATAGATGTATCCTCCTAAGCTGATGCCTGGTTGCCATATCTTTATTCACACCTCTGCGACCTCGGATAGACAGGGCAGGCTGCTCATGGAAGCATTGGGATTCCCTTTCTTTGGAAAGATTACACATTGATGGAACATCACGTCGACGACATCATTTGACGAATTTTAGAAGAGATGTGGGAGATGTAAGAGAAAAAAATTGTACAACACATGTATCGTTAAATATATAACCATGAGATACAATGTATGAATATTGTAGGATACCTCTACATGCAAGTCCCTATCGGTTGATTCATCCAAGACCTTTTGAAACGCCCCAACTCCGCCCAATGTTCCCTTTTATTGGATTTGCTTTAGAAAGCCACACTTTAGGCAGAAGCCGCAGCAGCGGCAGCCTTGACCTTTTCCCTGAGACCGTGAATGACAACATCAACGGCATCCATATCCGCAGCGTCAACCTTGGCCGCAGTAAATCCTCGCTTGTTCAGCTCTTCCGTGCAGAGATCCATCGAAGGCTGGTAATTCCTGACGGCGGAGCTCAGCGCATAGATTGCCTTGCGCCGAACATCCTCGGCCTCGTCCTCCTTCAGCGCCATCTCGACCAGAGGCGTCAGCCCACCCATGGCCAGCAGACGCTCCTGTGTGCGCTCGTTGTTCTGGACCGCCGTGCCGACGCACCACGCCGCCATCTTGCGCAGCTCGCGCTCCTTGTTGTGCAGGTGCTCGAGCAACGGGGTCCACAGATCAAGGTTGGCGATGTTGTTGGCGTTGTCGAGGTTCTCAATGAGTTGCTCGAAGTTGTCAAAGGCGATGAGTTTGTTTTCCAAGGTGACTTCGGGATCGTTGATGATCTCAATAGAGCCCTTCATCAGGTCGGCATCGGAGGGGCCGCCCATGAGAGCGGCCATCAGCTCCGGGGTGAGGTTTGTCGGAGGTGGTGCCTGGGCTTCAGCTCCAGTGGAGGGGCCATTGGGGAACTCGGTGCTCTCAGTGTTTTCGATGCTCCATCGCAGGAGGTCGTTGAGCCGCTTGTCACCCATGGTAGCGTGTTGTTTGGCTTTAGCGAGAGTACGTGTGGGTAACTGTGTAATGAAGAGGATAAAGAGATATGGAGCGCTCTCTTGCTGCTTTTGATGCTGAAATTGTTCCAAGTTCCTCAGATTTTCGCTTGTGGTAATGTAGTTTCTGGAACTTTCAAGAAGACTCTAGACTCTAGGCCAGATGTGGACTAGGGCGCAGGATGCTGGTAAGGCCACTCCTAAAAGTCCAGCCTTAGCCTTACTTGGAGTTCTATCCCGGTCAAACCGAGAAGTTGATCATCAGCTTCACTCTATAGGTAATTAAACTCGAGGTGAGCCAAATCTCCGAGGATTAATGACTGGAAATTGTATTCTCGGGCTCGGTTGATCACAGAATCGGCAGCCTTGTGTTTGAGTCGGAGAATTAACCGTAAAACAGCTTAATCTCAAGAGGCTGATTGAACGAAACGTTACCCCACTTGTTCATCTCAGCCCAGATGGTGGCTTGTACGAGTATTCCGCACTCCGTACTGTCCATCACGCAAAATCACACATGCGATGCCTGACTCAGATGGGAAGCTGATACTATCATTAGAACTCGGCCGGCGTTGGATTCTATAACCGCAACCTAGTATGAGCAACGTCATGGGCCGTCTTCAACACTAAATCTCCCAAGGAGTACGAACGGAGTCGCAGGAGCGGTACCCAGCTTTCTTGTGTCACCGAGTGAAGAAAAAGAGATGCCTAGCTGGCCCCCGAGATTCCGAGATCTGACAGGTGACGTAGCAGCAAGACCATCCTTCAACTGATTTCAAAGGGAATAGGTACAGGTAGGTACTGGCATGATTTACCCATGTACTCCGTAACTTTATGAAACAATTGCAAGTATTGCTCCGTCACGCAGGGTACTGGGTATAGGTGGTAGGCAGATAGATGAATACAAATCAGTGCCTGTGAGATTTGGAAACATTCGACCTCGGAATGGGAGAGGCTGAGCCCATGTATCCGTCTGCTTCTTTGCTCTGCCCACGTATCAGCTGTAAATAGCAACCACGCGTTGCTGAGTTGAGACAGTCTTAGAGTTACCGCAGCCTTGCCTCGCCTATTTCCTGTTCCCCTCTGGACCAGCCCATCTGCAGCATTCCGCGCCATGCAGCTCTAGATCTCCCGAAAGATCTTGATCCAGTGCTCCAGCTCCATGAAACTAACGGCGTCGCTGCGCTTGTCTGATACCCTACACAGTCCAAATCCCACTCAAGATGACTTATCCACATGCCCTCACGTGATACAAACGGAGTAGACACGAGCAGCCTGGTGAGCTTAAGGCGGCAAAGCCACTAGCCACTTTGGGCCCGGCCTGAGGTTGTCGTGTCCCCCTCCTCCGCTTCCTGCACAGCGACGTGTTGGCGTGGCCAAATGAGCTTGGCTGGGGAAATTGATAGCGAAAAGGGGGGCTAAAAGCCGTCACCAGCTCTTTGGTGTGCTTCTGCTTACTGGCACCAGCTCGGCGTCTTCTGGGTGCGAGGCCGGATTACGCATTCGATAGGCGGATAAATCTGGGGATTTGGAATGCAAGATGCCTAAAGCAAACGCTGGAAATGCTGCTGCCTCAAAGCCGTGGACAAAGAGTGTGATAATCTCTCTGCCTAACGTGAAAGGAATCAAGCCGATGTCTCATCTTGAGACCCTGCACAAAGGGCCAGAGCACGGGGTACACGAGAGATTGAAGGCCCCCCGAAAGAGCATCAAAGAAAGGGCCCCTTCGGCATGCTACCAACAGAGAGCTTTCATGATGTCAACCAGCAGCCAAAGTCTGGAGTGCCTGGGAGAACCAGCCACACATAGGACCCCCCTTATCGGCTGTCATCAACCACGGAAGGGGGGCCGTCACTTTGCGAGAGCCTCGCAAAAGTGCCCCTCCCGGAGCATCAATCTCATCTCATTCCCGGTTTGTGTGTGCCAGTATGTAGTAGTAGTATCTCGGAGCCTGGCGGTATGAAACAAGGCAAGGCGGCGAATGTTGCTTCTGGGATCCTCAGCCTTGGTGGATTGCGTATTGGGCCGCGTACATGCGTTTGCTTTGTGCTCAGCAGTTGGCATCCAATCTTTGTTGCCTCGACTAGCTCGACCCGGCACCAAATCCATCATCCATCATGACCGTGGCACAGTGAGCGATCAGGCGGTCTTTATCCTCCAGCTACAGTATGAGTACTAGCACCAAAAGTAACTGGCGGTGGATGTGCTTACAGGCAATGGAGTAAGTTGCAGCTCGACAGCAGCTGGGGGCAAAAGGTGACGATGGCGTTGATCTGGCGGTGCAAGCCCCTCCCCCTCCCCACTGGTAGATACCTTACTGTAGCGCCTAAGGAGACCTAAGGAGACCTAAAGGAGACCTAAAGGAGGTCGATGGAGAAGCGTGTTAGTGGCACCGTCGCTGATGCATAATGCGTCCATGTACTCGTACTCGTCCTTTGTAGGGCCCCAGCCACAGCCACCGCCATGAGCCAATCGCTTAAAGCGGCAGGCAGCGCTGCCATCCCCCTGTTGGGCGGCCGCGGCGGTACTCCGTGGCCTGGGCAAGGTTCCTCGCACAGAGAACGAAGCGCCAGCCGGTACCTAGACCCGGGCATCCAGTACTTTGAGCTAAGGCGGTCTCGCCCTGGTTCGCCGCCTCCCACACAAAGGCTTGCTCCACCACGCAATTGTCCCGCCCACAACTCTGGTGCCCATCGTGGTAGCGGAGATACTTACTTCCCTCCTTTCCTCCCCCTCCACTCTTTCTACTTCTTCAACAGCACCCACCCCCCAATCGCCAGCTTTCGACTGCGTGTCACCTTAATATTTCCTCACTTTCGACCTCTTTCTTCCCCCTTCAAGCTAACCCTCGAGATCCTGGGATCGCGCGAGCTTCTTCTTTTGTCTCTACCCAACTTTTCCATCAGCTTCATACATTAATCAGTCACAATGGAGGGTACGTGCACCTGCCACCAAGCATCGCGTCCGGCCACCTGGTGCCGAGGCCAATGGATGAGGCATCGCGAGGATGCGTTTGACGCTTGACACGACTTTGGCTAACGTTTGCTTTTGCTGCTCTACAGAAGAAGTTGCTGCCCTCGTCATCGACAATGGGTAAGGTTCCCTCCCCCGCCATTGTCTCACCGACCTCACAACCTCCTGTCTGGCAATCTTGTCTGCGGACCGTGAGGCGTCGCTGCTGCCAGCCACGCCGCGCTGGGACAAGGACAAATTGCATCTCCAACTCCATCACGCCGCCCTCCTTTTGCCCTTCCTGAACCTCAATAGCTGACACCTCTGCAGTTCCGGTATGTGCAAGGCCGGTTTCGCCGGTGATGACGCTCCCCGAGCTGTTTTCCGTGAGTACCCCACTTCTGCTCCCCTTACCAACTGCCCACCATAGCTATACGCTTTGGGGTGATTGGGCGTGCGCGCGCGCCACCGCACGTTTTGCTTCACAATGACAGTTTTGCTAACAGCGCCAAACAGCCTCCATTGTCGGAAGACCCCGTCACCATGGGTAAGTTGTTTGAATCCGAGCTCGCTTGTCGGCTGTTCCATTTTCGGTTCGTCATTTTTTTTTGGAAGAACACAGCATCTGACCGAATCTTGCTCAGTATCATGATCGGTATGGGCCAGAAGGACTCCTACGTCGGTGATGAGGCTCAGTCCAAGCGTGGTATCTTGACACTGAGATACCCCATCGAGCACGGTGTTGTCACCAACTGGGACGACATGGAGAAGATCTGGCACCACACCTTCTACAATGAGCTGCGTGTTGCCCCCGAGGAGCACCCCGTCCTGCTCACCGAGGCCCCCATCAACCCCAAGTCCAACCGTGAGAAGATGACCCAGATCGTCTTCGAGACCTTCAACGCCCCCGCCTTCTATGTCTCCATCCAGGCCGTTCTGTCCCTGTACGCTTCCGGTCGTACCACCGGTATCGTGCTCGACTCCGGTGACGGTGTTACCCACGTTGTCCCCATCTACGAGGGTTTCGCTCTTCCCCACGCCATTGCTCGTGTTGACATGGCTGGTCGTGATCTTACCGACTACCTGATGAAGATTCTTGCTGAGCGTGGTTACACCTTCTCCACCACCGCCGAGCGAGAAATCGTTCGTGACATCAAGGAGAAGCTCTGCTACGTTGCCCTCGATTTCGAGCAGGAGATCCAGACTGCTGCCCAGAGCTCCAGCTTGGAGAAGTCCTACGAGCTTCCCGACGGTCAGGTCATCACCATCGGCAACGAGCGATTCCGTGCTCCTGAGGCTCTGTTCCAGCCTTCTGTCCTTGGTCTTGAGAGCGGCGGTATCCACGTTACCACCTTCAACTCCATCATGAAGTGCGATGTCGATGTCCGAAAGGACCTCTACGGCAACATTGTCATGGTATGTTTTTAATTGATTCGCACAGCTTCAATTCATGTATGGTGGCGCTAATTGCATCCTCTACTCTAGTCTGGTGGTACCACCATGTACCCCGGTCTCTCCGACCGTATGCAGAAGGAGATTACTGCTCTTGCTCCTTCTACCATGAAGGTCAAGATCATTGCCCCTCCCGAGCGAAAGTACTCTGTCTGGATCGGAGGTTCCATTCTGGCTTCCCTGTCCACCTTCCAGCAGATGTGGATCTCCAAGCAGGAGTACGACGAGAGCGGTCCCTCCATCGTCCACCGCAAGTGCTTCTAAGGTAAGCTTATTTTTAGAAAGGCGCAGATGGCCGCCGTCACATGATCTCGGAAGACAAGAAGCTAACAGCAACCCGTTTTAGAAGCTACGCGAGGTCAAAGACAATACCTCACATCCTTCGCCAATCACTGGTGCCAAGCTCATGGAGGCGGCGAATCATGCAGTGCTTCCATGGCTTCGCACGTATTGCGATCGAGTCTCATATTTACGAAAAGTTTTTGACAGGGTCAAGGGGGTGGGCGTTGGCTTTTCTCCGATGGGGATACAACGGCTCGTGTATGGCAGCTGGGCTGGATGCGCAACGCGGGTCTAGGGGCTAGAAGCTTAGGTTGATACAAATATTTATTCGCTTTCCGGTCTTAGACATGTTGAATGGAACATTGTGACAATGATGGACTTGGCGTCTCAACTTCACCCATACTACACACACGGACCTCGTAGTTATATTCGTCTTCGTGTAGCGCATCATGTTTGTGCAATTGATGCTATGACCTTCCACCTTGAGACTCATGCCCAGATTGGGGACTGCTACCAGTGGTCGGACTACTGCCGTGATTGCTTGCATCTTGTCTTGTGTCGTCACTCAGCTCGAGAATCTCTATCGGATTGTTCTCAATGTTGGTAGCTTCTTCGGCACCCTCCTTCTCCTCATCCAGCAGCCGATATTTTCGTCGACTCTTTTTGGCCGCGCTGTCGGACTTTTTCTTCTTTATCGCCCCGACCACCGCTGAGCGGCTCTGGTCACCATTGGTGAATTCGTCAACCCGCTGTGCTAAAATTTCCCGGGCTAGCTTGCGGTTTTGACTGCGGGATCGAGTGGCTTGGGATTTGACGACGATGCCGGTGGGGATGTGCTTTAGTTGGACGGCCGAATTCGTTTTGTTCTAGAGAAAGCAACCGTAACGATTTTCTTAGGTGCTGTTGCTTCTAAGGACAATGAAGAGAAGAGGGGATTGTGTGTGTGCTGAAGAAAGGGTACGCACGATCTTTTGGCCGCCGGGGCCGCTGCCTTTGAGGTAGGACTCTTCGATTTCGGAGTCTGGTGGGGGTTTTGGACGGGGTGGGAGGTTCTTTGAGAGGGCGCCAAGGGTGCTGAAGAAGGGAGGCTTTGGTATGATTCTAGCTGTGAAGACGATTGGGAATATGAAGGCTGTGAGGAGTGAACGGGTGAAGCGAGACATGGTTGGAGCAAAGGCGTGTTTCTTGTACGGTGATTTGATGTTGCCCACGATGATGCTCTAGATTGACCATAGAGTCAAAGATGGCGGAGGTTGAGCCGCTAAAACGAGCAACTAGCCTTGGCTAGGCGGGCTTAGGCGTGGCTTGTGGCGTGCACCGTGCTATAACGGCGCTGGAAAGTTAGCACGGAAAGCACATGCAGCGACATCAACCGGGCCGGAACGTGTAATTTTGGACTTTTGCCTTTTTCTTCCTTTCCTCCATCATCCTTCTGACCCGAAACGACACATTGGCCTCTCCACGAGCAACACCTCGCGATTCGAGAACAACACCGTCAAGCGGCAAAACCTACGAAGCAGCTTGCGCATTGTGAGAAGATAAAGGCTCTCGGAGAAGAACACCGGACCGTCTGTTGGGTGGAAAGCATCTCGTCAATTCAATTCAACATGGCGTCAAAAGGCATCAAGAGCATGTTGCAGCGGAAGATGCTCCAGATTGATGTGACGTTTGGGACTTATCTGTTTTCGCCAATAGAGAAGTTTGCCTATTGTATGTTTCTTTTCTCTTGCCTATTGCCGTCTCCCTCTTTCTTCATTTCTCTTCTGCCGACGATTCATCTATTGCTCTCGTGACCCCCTTTTGGGTGGGATGATGATTGATTCCGGCAATCCCGCTCACGACACAGCATCCCCAGAATTATTAAAGAATTGCTGCTAACGAGAACTTTTTTTTTTCAACTGTCTAGATTCGATTGTCTTCTTGCTCTTTAGCCTGCTCTCCATCGCCGTCATCCTATACCTCCCGCATCACATTTCCATTCTGACCGGTCGCGCGTGGTACTACATCAACGGCGAGACTATTGACATTGCGGCGTTCGCGCGGGACGTCTTTGGCAGCGCGCTGGGGACTGGTAAGGACGCTGCGGCGGTTGTCAGGGAGCTGTGAGGTGGGATTGATGGGATGAGGCTCTTATGAAGTTTATGGATACGAAAACTGGGACTGGGAAGAGTGAACCGATGAGCTGCTACCTGGCGAATTGGGCCATTTCGACGTAATATGGAGAGCTTAGCGAGAGGCTCTAGTTGACGCAGTCTGGTTCGACTTGTTATTTTAAAATCTGGCGTTGGGTCGATTTCCGAGGAAGCCTAATAGAATGACCAGCCTTTTACGGTTTAATGATGGTACATTCAGGTTAATAATAATACGCCCCTAGAAGTACTACGAATTAATTGAGAACAATACAAAAATTTGCACGGCGATGGAATGTCCTGTTTATTCGTGTTTGGCCAAATCGTGAATGCATGGTATTCTATCCAAGTGGATTTTAGGTGCCTATGACTGTTTCTGCTCCTTAAAGTATTCCTCCCCAAAGCTGTATAGCCTCAATGAACTATCCTCTCCTGCAACGGCGAGTTCATACTTGCTTTCCTCTTCATCCTTGCTTACCGGCCGCCATGCCAGTTGAAGCACGGTCTTGGGAAGAGTTAACCTATCCATGACTGTCAGTTAAATTCCGAGGAGAGAAGAAAAGCGAGAATCTTGAGCGTTTCAGCTTCAAAGAAGAGAAACAGGAAACAAACTTACTCAGAAGACGTCGGCAACTCTGAGACAGAGGAGCCATCTTGGGCTACCATGCACAGGCTAACCCGCCCACTCTCGGTGCCGACTGCGAGGATGTATTTATCACCAGCCAGCTGTGCCAGGAAGTCGACTGATGTGACAGGACCGTCGGAAGCCAAAGCAGATACTTGGATGAACTGGGCTTTGGCGTCCTCGGCGCCTGGCTTTGATAGAGACCATATTCTGACTTGCTTGTCACGACCGGCCGTGGCGAACAGAGGTGCCGCAGAGGGAGCCCATGCGGCATCGAGGATCATTCTCGAGTGGCCCTTTGCGTTGGCCTGCAGTAGCTGATACTGGACAGCGCCGTCTTCTCCGACGCCTCGCTCAAAGACAGCCCACTGGCGGTCACGGCCGACACTCAGCAGATACTTGTCGTCGGAGGAGAAGCGCAGCCGAGTGGCTGTCAAGGAGTGGGCTGCCAGCGGGGGTCTGAGCTCGGTCCACTTGTCCGTCTCGAAGATGCGGATGACGGCGTGGTTGACGGAGCTGGCCTTGCAGGCGCTGGCGATGAGCTTGCCGTCGTGGCTGGCGGCAAGGCACGAGATTTCGTAGCCGTGGCCGTAGAGCTTCTCCGTCTCGGGCCAGAGGGTGTGTCGGGAGAGGGTTTCTTCAAAGGGCGGGTGGTCAATGTCTAGATAGGACTTCTTGACGATGGAGGCCGGGTCGACGGCGTCTCGGTCGCGGTCGTCTATGGGTTGAATCTCTTGGTCGTCGTCCAGGGCGTCGATGGCCTTGTTCGAGAGGCCCAGCACGGGCATGTTGGCGGCGTCGGGCATGTCTGCAATGTTTGCTCCTTCGACGCCCCCTAGACGACTGAGCATGGTGGCCACCGCCTTGGGCTCGCTGAAGACTCTCATGAGCTTCTCGTCGGCGCCGGACACAAACTGGGAGGAGCCTAGTGAGTCGATGCAGTTGAGGTCGTAGCCGTGGATCTGGGGACGGGACATTTCGTGCCAGGTGCCAGAGCTCTTCCACTTCATGTGGAGGCGAGTTGTCTGATCCGAGCTTGTAGAGAGGAGGAAGCCGCCGTCTTTGGACCACGAGATGCCGGTGACGGCTTTTGTGTGACCAGAGATGGCTACGCAAGGCCGCCAGATATCTTCCGAGACGTCATACTCCCATCTTCTCCAACTGCCTGTTCTACCTAGGCAAGCCACTGACCTTCCATCAGGAGACCAGAGACCGGTCCAGAAACCACCAGTGCTGCCTGTTGCCGTTGTAGCGCCCTTTTCTCTACTAATCTCTCCAAGTCTGACCATGCTGACCCAGATACCGGAGCTGGGATCGGCCTCCCAGATAGCCAAGGAGTTGTCCGCAGAAGCAGACAAGAGTTGCAGCTTGCCATCGGCCTGAGAATGCCACTTTGCGCTATAGATCCAGTCCTCGTGGCCCAGCAGCAAGGCTTCAAATGTCACGGAAAAGTCTTTGCCGGAAACCTTGAGCCAGTGTGCTTTGTTTGATGGGGATTTTCCAGGCATGAAGGCGCCGCTTGATGGGTCTGAGCCTTCGGCAGCCAGGGCGGGGAGCTCTTTGCCCTGGTGAACCCTCCAGATTCTGATGTACTTGTCCTGGCTGGCTGACGCAAGAAGCAAATCGCTGTCTGGGCTGTCTGTTTCTCTTGAAAAGCTTAGGGATCTCAACCAACCCTCATGGCCGCTGAGTGTTGCCTGAAGCTGGAACTGGACGTTGTCTGCCTTTGTCTCGGCTGTGAGGATCTGGATGACATCCCTTGTGCCTGCTGAGGCGAGGATATAAGCGTCGTTATCGGCGCCGAGAGTGCTGAGCGAGAGTGAGAGAGGGAAGTATTTTGGCGCGGTGTTGATGGTCTGGACTAGTTGCAGTCGGTCATGCTCAAAACTCCATATCCTGATGGTGGCATCTGCTGCTCCTGTTGCGACAATCCATTTCGGCTGGTCGGCAGCAACTCGCAGGGCGGCAACGCAGTTTACAGGCCCAGTGTGTTCAGTTGCCGTCTGAAGCAGCCTGAAGTCTTGTCTATCATCGGTAGACTTCCAGACAGCTATGGTCTTGTCATCTGAGCCGCTGATGAAATACGTCGAGAGGTCATTGTCCAGCTCTGGTAGAAACGATATAGCCTTGACAGTTTCCTTGTGCCCGTTCAAGAGTCTAAATACACCTCTATGAGGGTTGGCCTAGAATAAAATATCCAAATCAGAGACATGCTTCTAGAGAGAGAGGAACACATTGCATGTGGAAGCATGATATCATGGCAAACTTCAAATGATCAAACTCACAGCTGGGCGCCATAGAGCGATATTGCAATCGGCTCCATAAGCCAGCAGCCCCGTCCGACTCCAGTCTGCAACCGCAGTCTGTCTATTCGCACCGGCAGCGAGATGCTCTACCGTCAAGCCTTTCGAGCTCATATCACCAGTATATTTCTGCCCGTTTATGTGTGGACTTGACTGAGACTCAGATTCATCGGCGGGAAGAGGGATCCACGTGACAAGGTTGTGTGTGACAAGAACTTTTTTTTTCTAGGTGGTTTTTGGCGCTTGCACGGTACGGGGCAACTAAGACAGAGCAAAGACTATGGAATGTTACAGAGCTATAGTACCTATTGCTATTCAGTTATTTTAAGTTTGGAGATGATGATATATATTTTACTTCTAGGTAGTTGAATACGCTGTAAACTGTACAAGTTGCATTAATCTGAATATATTCAGACATCCGGGTATTATGACATGAAATTTCTGGTTTGAGACCTGGGGTAGTGGACATGTATACGGAGTGCTAGAAGCATCAATCCTTCTAAGAGCACTTGGAACAGCGCTTATTAGTCGCTGCAATTTAGGGCTGGTGCGGACGGGCTAGGCCGGAACAAGGGCTAATGATACGCCGCGCCTGTGTCACTTCTGCCGCCGTTATCAGATCCGAGTCTGTCTGCCAGATGCCATCGCAACCAACAACTCGATCTCCGTGAACAGTCACAGCCCGCTGGATCGAGCCTCATCGCAATGGCTTCCACCCCCGACGATACCACTGCCCATCTCTCCCTCGACGTGGAGTTTTCGTAAGCATCCCCCTTCTCATGCGCCTAAAGCACTCTCGTCACATATCCTCTCCCTCCCTACAGCCGGACCATTCTCGAGACGCCATAATGGTGATACTGTGGCCAGCCTCGTCGCATCTCCTCCTCCTTTCATTTCCTCGTCTGGGCTCTCATACATGTCAAGGGTAGGCTAACTGTGGTGTACAGAGGAGGCCTCGAGATGCTCTTCTCGGACCAACGCCGCCACTCCCTCACTCTGCCTGCCAAGGACAAGGATGGCAACCCTTCCAACATTGCGTATTTGATACATCATCTTTGCGAGAGTGTCATGAAGGATACTCGCAAGGAGCTTTTCGTCCTGCAGGAGCATCTGTATGTCTCATCACCCTCCCCCACGCGCCTCTGTGTTTGAATCGATAGACGGTCTTCTTTGGATCTCTACGAGTACCTCCCCTGGTCCCCTTGCCCCTTCAGCTACACGGCCAACACAGTATCAAGACCATGGCTCGGCAGTGTTTGTGATGAGTTGCCTCCTGTATCAACCCTAGCCTATCATAGAGCCCTCACGGCGAAAGGACCAACAATAGCACTTCATTTTATTGCACCTAGTGGCAAACTGATGCTAATCTCAACAGACGACCAGGTATCCTGGTACTCATCAATGATGCGGACTGGGAGCTGGAGGGAGAAGAAGAATATGAGCTGAAGAGCGGCGACAATATCCTCTTTGTATCGACCCTGCATGGCGGCTAAAGCTTCAACACGGGCTTTGACTCGTCCGTGCTAGATGCGTGTGTCCATTTTCTATTGTTAGAGCATTGCCTCCTCCCAAAGCAGCAGCGTACGAGTACCACCCCGTACTCCCTGCATGAAGGAATTATGCGGCGCCTGGTGGTCGATTCCACGTCGTGACGATGGGTGGCTCAGCTGGGACGGTTCAGCTCGCTATACACTGTACCGGCCAACAAGATTCATGCCTCACTGCCAAGACTCACATGAATCTTTGTCGAGATCCGAAGCTTTCTGTTCTGCTGCCCCAGCTTCGTGCGCCACCTATACAAACGCGGGGGGTGCAGATCAAGAAGATGTTCCATGGGAAGTTGAAAGAACCGGTCTTTCGGTTGACGGACCCCCCTCGATACCCAAAGCTACGTTTTATACGGAGCACTCTATTCAAACCATGATACTAGCGTTGTTATCTCGCTGCGCTCTCGCGAAGCTGTCCAAATTCATAACCGAGCGCATGTTCTCGCTTCAGCAAAGTTGTGCGCGCTCGTACGAGTATACACGCCCGCCGTCTCACTTGCTTCGTTCTCTCCAATCATCGTGACCCAGTGTTGAGTCCTAGGATCCCTCGTCTCTCATCTCGCAGCATGTGTTCTTGATATTGTCATGGCGGTGAGCCATGCAATGCATACCGTCGTCATCGACAACTCCTTCGTGCTGATGCTGGACAATGCGAGCAAATCACGGCCTTGACCACATCACACTCGATGCAGATGCAGCTCTACCAGGTTCAACAACGATTCAGCATTGAGCGGTGAAAACGAAGGGCAGGATGGCGCGAGCCAAAGAACTCATGCATCAAGGCACTAGCTGATACTCGGCTGCAACGATGCCTGCACCAAGTTTTCGACGTGTAATATTCCTCATGGGCGTTCATCTTCGGCAATGTGTCGAATGCGTGCAGCAAGCAGAGCTGCATCTATGGACGCCACCTCCATTTCTCCGTATCATCTCTGTCTTGTCTGTATACGAGCCCACGGCTCCCCGCGCCCTTTACGCTTCAATCCGGCTCCATTTCCGTTTCGGCCTCGACGTTGTTGGGCCGGTCAGCGTATATACCCATGGAAGCTCGCGGATAGTTGGGGGCCGTAACTAGCATGCGCAGTCCGAAAGGAAATCGTCCATCCAGCAGCCAGCATACGCAACTTGGTGTGGTTCACTTTTACAGCCATGTTCCCTGTCCTTCCTCACACGTGCACACAAATGGTATCCGTCAGTTCAATGTTTTCGCATTGGACCCTCGGCAGCGCTTCTGCGCCGACCCCCCACCATTTCCTCCGCCTCAGTTTTTTCCCCTCTCACCTCACTCTCTAATAATGGGGTGATGCCGAGCCTTGAGAGCCTTTTTGGCTGGGCGTGACCATCTCCAGGGGTTTGATGACATTTATTATTCAGAACAATGAAGAACGATCCGATTTATTAACCAACGCCCCCTCATCTCTGCTCTTGCTCGTGTCACTTTTACACCCAATCTATCACATCCCAATACAACCCACCAGGTACTCGTACATGCATCCGAATCCTTTCGTCCCAAGTTTCCAATCCCTACCCCCTCCCCAGCCAGATGCAGCGAATGAGAACATCTCTGGCGGTGTTTTCCATTTCTCTCAGGTTCAGCCGCTCGGGGGCTCTTCAGCAGGAAAAATCCCCCGTGCGCCCGCAAGCAGCAGGGGGGGTTTACAGAGTGTGTACTCGTACCATTTTCCCTCTTGGTGCGCAACAGTTTTTTTTTTAGCTGCGTTTTTTCTCATATTTCTGTTTTCTTTGCCGTCTCGCAATAATCTATTTGCTTAGCCTCTGCGGCTGAGATGAGGGCCGCTTTTAAGAATCTGACCGGGGGGAGTTGGGATCCGGGTTGCTGGGACTCGTGCGGGTTGTGCTCTGGATCAGACGCGCGGGCACGCTTCGTTCAGTATTCCACATCACTTCGGCAATAACGAGAAACGACGCAGATTTGCAATCACCATGACGATTACGCCATGACTAGGGAAGTCTTTTTCCAAAGAGGTAGGTAACATGAGATAACAGACGCAAGGAAGCCCATCATGCCAGTGGACAAAGTTCCTCAAGTCGAGAGCATCTAAGCTCTCCCTTACAGCAAGATCTACCCACCCAAAGCCCCAAAGCACACATTGCCCCCCCCGTGTTTTACAGCTTCGTGGCCTCATTACGGCACACCCAAATCGCCGCGTTGAATGCAAGGGGCGTAAGCCGGATTTCTCCAGCAGTTCCCACGATTGTTACAGATCACTCTGCGTGGCTGAAAAAAAAAACGAGGTGATGCTAGGTGCGTGGGTGCTATACCGATGTGATATCCTCTCCCCCCCCCCAACACGCCCCCCAGATTTGCGTACTCGTACAGTACGCGGGCGTGTCGTCTCATTGCCTTCGGTTGGAACTAGGAACGCCGGAATGAAACCCCGTGACATGCAATCCCCAGCCTGACGATACAAGCGCGGCGACACTATTCGCTCGACGACATCATCCCTGTAGGTACTTTGTTACTTTCTTCCTTGTCGTAATGAAGCATCATAATCACGTCCAAGGGGTGCCAAAACTGTGCAGAAAATGCCAAACTATGTTGTGATGTTTGAAGCTAGAGTGTTCCCAGGACGATATTTATAGGAAAATAACAAATCAACATAAAATAGCAAAGAGCAAAACGACCAAAGCCTAGAATGCCACCAAAGATCCACCGTGATTTGCTTCTATGATTGCCCTCTTCGTGTGAAGAAGCATGCCCAATACCTTCCATATCATACCAGATTATACAGCCGCCCATGAAACATCCAATACCAATACCAAATCCGAGTACAAACTAACGACAAACAAAAACCCTCACCAATAAGTTTTGTAGATGTATTAAAACACACAACATGCCACAACACCTCCTTGAAGCGAAAACAAAGAAGAAGAAAAAGCAGAAGTCCCTCCAACAGTAGCAATGTATCGTGATACATGCAAGGGTATCTGTGTGACCAAAAATTTCAAAATGCCTCTCCCAATTCCTTATAGTGAAACACGTCGAGCCGGCTTAAAGCTCAACCATATCCATATAACCCAAATCCCAATAGCTGCTGGCTATGTCGCACAACATCCCGAATGCTTTATGCTTTGTCGCCAATCACTGTGTCGATTTTGTCGTCGCTCTATTCCACACTCATATACCCAATACAAAATTTGGGTGTTGATTTTTCCCTTCGTCTTTTCTTTTAACCTTTTGTCTTTCTTTCCGGTCGAGGATAGGTAGCTATAATAATGTTGCATCCCTTGTTTGTACCATGTGAGCACCGATCATTGCAATCGTAACCTTGTCTTTGCTAATAGCTGTATCTTGGCCGCTTCGTAAAATCATCATAAAACGGAATGCCGCGTTTTTAATGATTCTTAGAATAGCCGTGTTGGGATCCCCATTTGGAGAGACCCATCTCATACATAGTCGGAGGCGACGGTGGTCCATAGTGACCAAAAGAAGGATTGGGGTTACGCAACACGTTGCTCAAGCTATTGGCGGGCACCTGAGGTGTGGCGTATGGTGGAGGTCTGCCTTGAGAGATTTCTTGGCTTTGGGCTGGCATAGCCATCTGAGGCAGCTGGGTGGTGGCAGGAGCCTTGAGTTGGGCAGTTACAGTAGACTTGGCATTTCGAGAGGCAGCATCTTGACGCCCGCGAGCTGCCACAGCACGAGTCTTGCCTCGGCCTTTGATCCCCTTGTTGCTGTTCTTGTAGTGTTTCTGGAAATATTCGAAAAGGTCGTGGTAGTTTTCAGGCACTTCGCCATGCTCGGAGAATTGCACAAACATCTGGGTGAGCTTTTGTAGCGTCGGCTTGTGAAAATTGTTCTGGTGTGTCTACAAATCCCATATGTCAGGCTGGGCTGCTTGTTTGTACTTGATCATGGATTACTCACCTTCATGTTGCCCAGCTGGGAAAATGATTTGTTACAATCGTCAAGCCGGCAGACAAACGGCTTGAGACCTTTATGAGTCTCTTCGTGAGAGCGAAGATTTCCTCGCTGAGCAAAGGTCTTGCCGCATACACTGCAAGAGAACGGCTTTTCGCCCGTATGGCGGCGGATATGAGTCTGTAGACGACCGAATCAGTCAATGTGAATGCAGCTATGAAGAAATTCGATAGGATCTACCTTGAGATTCCCGCGCTGCGAAAACGTAAGGCCGCAGTTTTCCTTGTCACAGACCTATCCACCATTAGTGACGTTGCAATGGAGAGGAGACTGGACACATACATATGGTCTTTGGCCTGTGTGGGTGCGTATATGAATATCCCGGTGGGTTTTCTGAACAAAGGATTTGCCACAGTTGGGGCCATCGCACACCCACTGCTTTCTAGGCTTTCCATTTTGGGTGAGAAGTACGGGTGCATCTGATACACAAGCTCTCGGTGTCTGCACAGGCGTGGGGGCTTGTTGATGCTCTTCGGTCGTATGTGTCTTCTGAATGGCTTTCATGAGCTCGTCGACGTCAGTTTTGAAGTTGATGCTGTCGCCCGGATGAAGTGTCTCGTTATAAATAAGAGTCTTGGAGTTGGTGACCTGACTCGCAACCAAAGGGGTTGGAGTAACGGGGCCCAGAGAGACGAGACTCGAAGCGACAGAGCCGGGAGTGCTAGGGCCGGCGGAGGATTTGGTAGCAACAGAAGAAATCGACCCTCTCCTTGAGATAGGAGAATAGGGTTGGTAACCTCTCATGGGCTGGGAATGGCGTCGATCGACCATAGAGTTGGCCATACGCGCATGAGAGTGTTCGGCAAATTCAGTCTTGAACGGAGAACCAAGCGGGGTTGATGGCGGCGGACTCTGATATGCCATGTAGGAAAATGTGCCCGGATGTTGGTACTGAGGAGACGAGACTGTCGACATGGGGGGCTGATTATAGTTGGAGTCCATCAGGTACTGGGTGGATATCTGGCGTTGCATCTGGCTGCCAGCTTGGACTCTGGGATCAAACGGCATGAATTCAGAAGAGCTCATCATGGGGAAGGTTTGTGGGATCTGCTGAGTCCAACGGCTCCAGTTGGCCTGAGTCTGCTGTTGATTTGCGAGGGCCATGTTTGCCAGCCAGTATTCCGTTCCGCGGCCACAAATCTGATCTAGTCTGATCAAATCGAGCAAGTTGGGCGTGACCAAGAATACAAGTGTCTAGGAAGGGGTCAGGTAGTTGGAGGGATGATGACGAGTATGGAAGAGACTCTGCTTTTCAAAGGGTTATTGTAGCCAATTCATGGATCAAGATAAAAAATGAGGGCCTCTGTCAAACAGATAGGGGAAGAGGAGGACCTTCTGGAAGGTGGTGGTGGAGAGGGTTATATACTGGGGACCTGGGCTGGGGAGATCTTGGGAGAGCGATATGATATATAGGTAATTGGCATGAGGAGCAATCTACCAGGTTTGTGGGCGACTGGGGTGGTTGTGTGGAAGCCCAATCGCCTGGTACTGTGAGCCGGAGATCTTGGGCTGGTGAGTAGCCATATCCAAGATGTGACTGGGGCCCAGCCTCTGGGATGGGGCAAGAAGCCAGGCACACAGCATGAGTACAAGGGGGAGCGGAAAGGCAGAGGCGATTCAAGGACAATAATTGACAAGTGATGAAATCTCAAGTACCGATAGAGCGCAGACATGAGGCCTTTGCTCCGGGAGGACGGTAAGAGTAAGCCAAGTAGGTAGTACCCAGGCTGGCGGACGTTGTTCACACGCCCCCTTCTAAAATAGAGGCTAAAGAGGATCCCCCCCCGTCTTAGCTGAGTGATTGAGATGTGAAAGCTGGAGGGGATGGGAGAGGGGGTGTGACAAGATACGACAGGGTTGAAATGGGGGTCCAAAACCGAGCCTTTTGAGAACTAACCAAGGCAGGCCATGATGCTGCCAACTTGAAGCAAGTAACAGAGAACTGGAAGAGATACCAGAGAGCAGCCGAACAAGGGGCCTCGTAAAGGGAAGAGAGAGTAAAGAGGCTATGTTGAATACTAGGGTGTTGGTTCATCCTTACAGGACTTGTTGCCTCCTTGCCAACCGGGATAGTGGCATCGCCGGCGGGCTCCTCACATCGGACCAAAAACAGGTAGATGGACTTTTTTTTTCGCAGCAACGTGACCTGCGTACGAAGCGCTTCATATGAGCATATCCACCGTCGCTTAAGCTGCCCAGCAGTAAGGCTCGGGCCCTTGCCACGGTCCCTTAGTTGGGCCCGTATGAGCACTGCGGCTCCCACACGCGCAGCAGTAGATTTTCGGCACGCATTAGGCCTCGGATAAAGCGATAGTTGCATGTATGTCTGAAGAAGACGGCAGCTGCTCGGACGCAATAGTCTGTCGCTTCAGTGCGAGCTGAGACATGTTCAAGCCGGCGAATTGGCCACTTGCAGTAGGTAATAAGTTCTGGACTGCAGTTGCAAACAGTGACTGGCCATCCATCATTGCCACCAGAAGAGGAGGAGAGGGGAGCTGGGGAGAAGAGCTGGGGAGTTTTCCCAAAGTGTGGGTGTGAATCCTCTGGGCCCCAGCCTGATGATGCCCGTGGATGCCGTGGGGGTTAGAGCGAGAAGCTCCAAGACGAACAAAGGGACGATGGACTGTTGGACCTGGGCGTTACAAGCATCTTTGGTCTGACTTGAGGCATGGCTGCTGTATCTTCCGGTTCACGATTCGCTTCTTTGCAGATTATCCTTTCTTTTCTCCTCCGTCTCTTTTCCTTTTTTTCTCCAGAAGATCGTTTTCTGCAAACCGCGGGTTCTCCCAGAAAGAGGGCGAAGCTGCCCAGGTTGACCAGCTTCTGAGGTGGGATGAAGAGGAGAGGCGGTTGTCGAACAGGGGGAATGGCAAGGACTGGAAATGACCAGTGGAGAGAAGAAGCGGGAGGTGTGTGTAGAGAATGAGGGGTGTGGTCTGAGAGGTCCACTGGTACAATATCTGATTGACGGTTTGGATGCCCGCGGCAGGCGCACCGGGCGTTGGTGCAGCGCGGGTGCAGGAGCAGGAGCAGGAGCAGGAGCAGGAGCAGGAGCAGGAGCAGGTGCAGGTGCAGGTGCAGGTGCAGGCAGGCAGGTGCAACTGGAGGCGGTGGGTTAGAGCTTGGAGCAACCGCGAGGGGTCATTTTACCATTTCGGGAAGCCAGGGGATCCCTGATATGCTGATGACAGTCTGTCTAGGGGCTAAAAAAACGACGAGGAAGGGCGACCGTTACAAACTGTGCTCGGTACTACCTAACCTATCGAAATCCTCATCTCTACGAGTACTTGGCAGCATGTGAAAATTGCAACGGTAATAGTTGTACTACAAGCTACTAGGTAGTATCGTTGGTGTGATTGGAGCCCTATCTACAGAGGCTTAGAGATGGATTGGCAGTATACCTAGAAGGTGACATTGATGAGCATATCTGGGGCTTAATTTGGACACTACTAAGGTACTAGGTAGTAGGTATCAAGGTACGGCAGACAGGCCGAACAGACAAAGGCCATGTAAAATTTGTCAGTGCCCAAGGTAGATACGAAGAAGACAAATGCCAGCACACGGCTGAAGATGATTCCTTGTGCGGCTCGTCTCTGATCAGATGGCATTAGGTTCCAAGTTAGTACCTACCAACTGGAATGCATCCATGCCCTGTACTGCTCAAAACAGGCACCCAAGGTACTTTAACTTAGATGTGAGGACGCCGCCAACGTCAAAATCATTCTCGTCCTTGCCTAAGGCTAGGTACAGATGAATATTTAGCCTACCATTGCCGTAACATCCACATGCCCATTTCAACACCATTACTGTTCAGATGTACCTTTGCAGCTTATTGTCGACATCAATGCTCCAAGCCAGCATTGCCAAAGCGACAAAGAAAGCCGCCATCATCTACCTCAAGTCACACAAAGCGCAAGATATTGCATGCGCCTTGCACGTACCGGCCCTAAAGGCGGAGCCGGTGATCGTCTACTAGTGGCACGGCAAGCTCCCAGCTCGGCTGCCGTTCATAAAAGCCGTGGGCGTGTTTCGCACAGTCATTTCCAGGGGACAAAGATGCAGCTACTGTACTGTCCAGTAGTGAACGAACCCAATGCCATCAGAACTCTACTTGTACCCCCCGTTGCCGTGCTCGTGTTCTGCTCCGTGTGTCACTGGGTGGTCGGCCGCCCAGTCATGCCGCTCCGGACGGTTCTTACCGGTGGACCCCCATTTCCCGGAGAGCTTCATCTCGCACACTTTTACGGAGTAGAACGTACCGTATTGATGAGGAGGGGGACAATATACCATCCAATGTTGTATTGTCAGTGTCATGGAAAGCCAACAAGCGTGCCTTACACTGGTCTAGACAGAGAGTCTGGCCAAGTCTCCAGCACATATGCTGAGTGGTATTCGGTACCTGTCCGTCCCATGCACGTGCAGCAAGGACGAGTCCAGCTTGGAGTGAAAAACGAGAAAAGAGTCTCGAGGTCCAAATTGGGTAATATTTGGCAAATTCTCGCATTTGATTCGTCCACGGCCTCGCCATGACCCTTTGGGCTAGACTTCTTTTCTCTCTTTCTCCTGCCCATCTACTAAGTCACTTCACACCCTCACACCTCACACCTCCCACCCCCTCACACAGCGTCTAGCTCCAACATCCCAAAAGGCCGCGGATGCTCAATCGTTACCATCCAGCGTTTCGCTTCATGCATGAACGGGCAGCTCTTCAGATTTATTGCAGACGCCACATCTTGTCCTTCGGCACAGGCGTACTTGCCAGCACGGCTGCCGGAAGGATGCCTTGAATAATATACCTGTATGAGTGCGTGTTTTTCACTCCAGACCACGAATACTAACCTAGCAGATGTTGGGTGCGAAGCATGCCCAGTGTCATTTCGGGTTCTCAATGAAGAGCCTCGCCAATTTCTGCCATCGTCGGGCATACGAGTACAGTATGAATCCTTTAGCTGGACGTGTCCGAGCTGGTGGATGCCACTCTTACATTACTCCGTACAAAATTTCGAATTTCCTCACGCAGCGAAAACTGTGCACCGTACGTGTACCGACTATTAATAGAAATGCGTCGCCATAATTTCACGTCAAGATTATCCCTTTTATTACGCACGCAGGGAGGGGTCGAAACCGACACACCGAGGCAGATATGCCTCCATGTACAGCTCGCTCACAGCGCCAAGTGCCGGACACGCAAACTAACGCGTTTGTTTTGTGCGACTGGCACAACCTCATAGGTACAGGTTGCACAAAATCGTGGTGACCAGCGAACAAGGGCACACGCAGGAGTTCCGATTTCTTGGGACTCGATCAATCTGTGAACATCACTCAATGTCAGGGGGGTCCGTGACAGGGATGTGCAGAGATCCTAGCCAGGGGATTGCACCCGGTTGGCCAGCCATGTCACGAGACGTCCCTCTTCAAAACGAGGGTGGGCGAGAGCCCGTACAAGTACGTCGTACTCCGTCCACACCGTGCGGTGGCAGTCGTTGTCATTTCTGAGAATTGTGCTTCATCCACGTCCCGCAAAGCCGCTGCTGCAGTAGCTCAGTGACGGAGCGGCTTCGTGGCCATGGTACATCGAGCAGCATGACTGCATCTGCAAGGGTACATGCAAGGCCATCAAGGCACCCAAGGCACCTTTTCGCGCTCTGTCTTTGAGCCCGTCTGCTTGGGAATTGGAGGGTGAAGCAGAGGATGGGGCTCTGTTTTCAGTCTTCTCCAACGGCTCGATTTTTTCCAGTCACGTTACAAGCACCTTGATTTGTCCGTTGGGACAGTACCTACGGAGTACACGTATAGGGCCTGCTACTGATGCGGTGGCGATGAGAAAAGGGGGGGGGGGAGTCGCACGTCCTTCGCCTTGTTGAGAGCGGCCAACTCGCAAGGTTCTCAAGTAATAATAGCGACATCAAAGTCTCCGGGATGTTCTCTCCACCGCGCTCACCTGCTGTCACAGCGAACAGAGCCGGGTTTTTTTTCTCTCACCTGCCTGAGGTGCCACCCAAAATAAGCCGAACGTCGTCAAGCACGGTTCGCAAAGCGCCTATGGCAGCCTTTATTCCCTGAAAGCGGGCTTCCATCCGAGTTTTGTCAGTGCAGAGCATGCTCGGAGCTTATGCCCAAGCCAGTAGAAAACAAGTCGCTGGTGTGGCGTCCAAAGGAAGAAATGAAGAGCTGCGGCCGAGAGACGAGGCAACAATCCGCTACAACAGTCGCTCTTAGAAGTACAGGAGGGAGACCAGGAGCAGTACCTGGTCAGTGTACTCCGTACAGACGAATGCAAAATTCTGACCTGTTACGCTGTAGTCTGGTATTCTACGGCCCCTTTTCTTGTTTCCCCCTAGGTGGAGGCTGCTGATTGGATGCTGCGTCTCCTGCTCCCAGACGGACAGTGCGTGTTGTTATGTGATGAACGGCGAATTACATCCAATAACAGCATTCTCAACGGAGATGAGGCTTGATCTTCGAAGAATGGAAATGGTCCAATAAGAGCGACGAAGCACGAAGTTGAGATTAGAACAAAAGTTGCTCCAACACCGGAGGCAAAGGGTGACGGAAGTGTGATGACACACTTCTCAGCTGCCTCGATACATGAACAACCATTACTTTGATGAATCTAATACCGTTTTGACAGGCTGATCAGAACTTTCCAGAAGATATCTTCTGCCGGTTTGTACTACGGTACAGAACTCGCAGCCATGCATGTATACTCGTATATGCACCCCATACTCGTACATGATGCATGTCCGTGCTTCCTCGATGACAGGGAATGGACGCATGCTGTATTGCGCACGTGCTCACTTTCTACCTCAACCTCCCAACCTGACATCAGCAGCGTTCTCTTCTCTTCTCTCGCCGCAACTTCCAGCCATGTAAGATTATTTTGGCCAAGTCACCCCCGTCCTTGACAACAGGATTCAGAGCATCGAAGCTTCATCTTCAGCCGCTCTCACAGTAGCAGCAGGTATTATAATGGCGTATTGTAGAAAATGTCCACTGGGTGGCAGTGGCCAAGGCTCGGGCTCAATCCGACAGGATTGTTAAGGCTGCATATGCATACCATCTACATTGTGTTACGAAAGGTTACAACGCCGAGTCTGCAGAATGAGTAACCCTGACTCCCGAGTTCCGAAGGCACTCGGATCCCGCTTTGTTGTTTCTCGCCGGTTGTACGACATCTGATCATCACGCAATGTGTTTCTGTTAGCAGCAACGGAACGTTCCCGTGCTATGTATACTGGGTGCCAACGACGATTGGCAGCGGCTAAAAGTACTCTGGTGTACTGCATGTTAGTATGAATCATCACCGTTTCCTTGGCTACAACCCGATGAAGAGGCTGTAATAAGTCAGGTTAAGCCGCCAGTACGTTCATTTCTCAACGGTCTGAGAGTGTTAGACTGCTGACACTGATTCTTCCGGACTCACAAGCCAGGCCGTGCCCCAACAAAAGCACAACATGGAGGGCAGCTTTGAAGCCTGCTAATATTTGAGAAAAGAGCAAAGTTTGATGGTTGTCGAATGATACTCGCATACGTAACGAGGAACAGTAACAACACCCCCCTTCCCGTGTGTTTGCAAAAAAATCTGACATATCGCCTACAGCTGAGCCACATAAATCGGCTACAACTACGGAGTACGAGTACGTTTTTCATAACCCGTCCGTTTCAAGACGTCCATTGGGCTGCTCTTGTTTTCCCTGCCCAGCTGCGTTAACCAATGGAGATTTGTTAGTCTCATGTCCACGTCCCCGCTCGGCCGCACTGACAGAATGATTGACTGATCTACCCGCCGGGCACGAAACCAATTGTGGGTAGGCCTGAATCCCGCGCAGGTGAGGCTGCCTCGCTTGGTTGGGGGGGTATACACTGCCTTGTCTACATCAAGCTTGCCCTTGAAACAGACACAGTAAGGGCAGACACATACGAGTACATCATCGTCATCGTCATCGTCATCGTCAGGTACTTGGAGCACGCCTACTTGTCTACATATAAAAGAATAGTCGGTACATGTCTCATTACTTGGTCACCCGCCCGACTGGGATATATGGGACACAATGGGCTCCCATTAATCTCTTTTTTTCCGCTTCTGTTTTCGAGCTCGTTGTGGCTCTTCTGGCGCGCCTCATTTCAAAGTACACATGACACAGGCCACAGGGCGACTTGACATGGTGCTGGCGACTAACAGCGAGCCGTATCTTCGGGTCAATGGCTGCCAAACTAACAGCTTGATGGCGCGGGAGCTGCTGGATCCGAGAATCCATCCACGACAAAGGACCTGGACCTTGAGTTGGGTGAGGCAACAGTGCTTTACCAAGGGTGGTTTAGAGCAAGAGCATCACCACCGGGGAGATGAGGATCTCTATCCGGGCACCACTAGCAGTGACCGGTTTTTTGGTTCAGGAAGCTAGATCAACTACCTGTAACTAGGCGGACCTAGGATGTGCCTCTCTGTGATTTGAGATGGCAGGCACAGCATGGGTGCACGACGCCAGCCCAAGCTCACACGGCTGTGAGGATTCGAGCAGGAGGGGGTTTCAGTAGGGGTCTACATTGGCTCTGTATACGAGTTGGCTGGCTGCTGAAGGTAACATTTTAATCTATCTGAGATGTCGTGGAGCAGGCATGATGGCATCAATCTGGGGGCCGCTTCTCAGCTTCGTTGGTTGGTTCATACAATGCATATGACGCGCTTTGCATGGGTGCGTGTGCGTGTTGTGGTGGTGAGATTTGGAGCAATGTGAGGTAATGCATTTTAATTTCTCAGCCCGAGTCACGGCAAGAATGGCATCAACAGCTGAAAGCTGCCTGGCTAAGCCAATCACAGGAGTTGGGTGTGTTGGGTGGGAGGTGATGGATAACGTCCATGGGTTCAGAGCTCAACCGGGCAAAACGACATTAGGAGGTCATGCTCGCACTCCATAAGGTACTACCTAGGTAGTAGGTAGAGAGAGACGGAACACTACCGTACCTACTAATGTACATGCCTGATATTGTAGCTGAGATATGACGGGAGCTGCAATTGGCTTCCCATTTGTGATTTAGTAGCACCAGTCCAACCATAGCGGGAACGTCACGGCTTCAGTGGTGCAAAGAACGGCTGGGGAGCGTCAGGCCAGTTCGAATCTGAGAGGCATGAATGAAGACGGCGCATTGAATCCGTCAGCCCGCTGAATCGCCGCCGTAATTGTCTCGGCTCTTGTTTGGGCCGCTAAGGATGAACGATGCGGGGGGTTCATGTTCAGCTACACAGAGCGAGACGCCTGTTGTCTGCGATCCGTAGCGCTCCCGGCCCTGCTGAAATCCCCAGTCATCAATCACAGGGGGGCTTACAGTATTGGAACCTATTGATGTGACCTATTGCCTACAAAGTATGCGCTTGCCGCATCATACTGTCCTCGTACACCCCCAATCACATGCCGGCTGCAATCTACATCCTCTGCAGTCGATTGAGAGCAGCGGGACAGCCTCAAGTGAGTGGCTGGTGTCCCATGTACTAGCATTTCCATGTTCCTAGCCGGGGTGGGCCAAGTCTTCGGGGACCACGGGACAGACTTGGTTAAAGAGCCCGAAAAAGATGATATGCGATAGAAAGTGCTTCAGCGGAGGGCAGGGACACGGTTTGAGGGTTTTGGGAGAGCGAAAAGAGAAGAGACGCCCCCAGGACGGACGAGAGGTTCGTTTCCTCATAGACATAATCACAGGCATTATCTAGGAGTAGGTACCTAGTAAATTCCCAGGATGCTCGGTGCCAGGTACGGATACCGGCCACGAATCTGGACTTGGTTCTGCTTTTGAAAACAGGAAATCCTGGAGGTTTATCCCAGCAAGTCAGTCGGTCCCAGGACTTTGGGTAGGGTAGCTGGCTAGGTAAGAAGGTCGGAGATAAACCACCATGCTAGTGTAAGAGACGACGCCTGCTGAGGAAGGCCGCGATTTACCGACCACAATGCACAGAGCTTTGATGAGCGACGAAATTCTTGGAAGAAGGAGGCCCGGGTACCTGGTCCCAGGCCCCAAGAGTTTGCACATCATCACAGAGATTTGGGTTCTTGAAACTTGGTGATGGCTTTCTGACAGGCGCCACGGTGACACAAACAATAAGATGTGTTGCACGCTTATATGAGAATTAGTTTTGGTTGGCACCATTATTTGTCCTAAAAACCCTTGCCACCCCGCACATGTATTGGCATAAAGAGTATTACGGAATAGAAAAAGCAATACAACAGTCCTTATTGCTCCGTTGATATGATGTGTCGATATCAGATTCTGGTTTAGGTTAGGTATCCACCGCACGCTTCCCAAGGACGGGAGCCGCCATCATCTTGTGGTTTATCAAACAACCAGATACCACCATGGATTTCATTTTCACAACCTCGAAAGCGAAAAGAGAAAACAAAGAAAACAGAGGAGGGGTGTGTGAGCAAAAAGATTTCCCACCGAGGGGCGTGAGAGCCACATTCACACGAATCATCCATCCATGCTCATGCTACTGTTACCACTACAAGGTGTTGCCTGTGTCTCTAGATGGGAGAGCATAGAATTAGTAGACCTGTCATTTCCCGGATGCTCGCCTACCTAGATGACCTGGGAATCCTGCCGACGAGAGATCAAAATCTGTTGCTCAATCTGTTGTGCTCGTATTAAAAATTCTACATGCGTAGGTTACACGGCCAGAGTTGGCAGACATGGGTTTCGTTCACACCCCCCGGCAGCTACGGGGGTTTCTAATTGTTACGCATGAACTGAAGTCACTTGAACGAGCAGTGTGCTCTGGGTTTCCCGTCACTATCCGCCTAAGCCGTTTCCCGTTTGAGAGGCGGCACAGGGTATAGAGTCGTAGTCGGGCAGCGATGCCAACGGCCGTAAATTGCAACAGTACAGTTGCGGCTGTCGGCTCCATGGATGCTCACCAAAGATTGATGCAGGGGCCGCTGGGTCCTGGGCATTCAGCGAATATAGTCAATCTATCCGGCAGGGCTCCGTGTCAAAGATGGTCGAGGACCGCGCAGATTTGATCATGCTCGAAGATCGTGGGAAACAGACGTGTCATGTTGCCTCAGCTCTGCGACCCTTTTGTTTTCTGACGAGACAACTCCTTCGTGCTGTTTGGGGCCATGCTCGGATACTCCGTCTTAGTGCCTGCCTACAGTAGTAGCATCTCGGAGCTGAAAATTGCACATAGGAGGTAGTATTGATTGACATGCAATCCTGCTCCCCGGAGGCTGGAGCTCAGCTCAACTACCAGTTACAGGCCGGGTTGCGAGCAGCTTCACATCCCAGACAGCCCTGGAGGAGAAAAGTAATACATCATATTGTTGAATGCTTGCCTCGCCTAGCACCTGAATGGCTCCGGCCATTGGCAGTATCAATTCAAGGCAGTGCACGGCTTTCCCCGTGTCCGTGAAGCTCACAATAGGATTTGAAATTTGATGTTGAAGATGAGCTGTAACAAGTACCTGGTACTCTTACCAAATGTGTTGTGTTTAGCTTGTGTGACGTCGGGACCGGCGTATCTTTGGTCCCTCCAGCCACCCTCGAGTCAGAAACCAACATCCTCTAGCTTCATCAGATACTCAGGCACACACACACATACTCAAACACCAACGCCGAATCATATCACAGAGGCCGCCCAAGCAGCTGAGCTTCTTCCAGTCTCTCTGTGTCAACATTCCTAGGCGCCTACTCGTAACCTTAAGATTCAAGCTCTGCGCTTGGCTCTTCGTCCCGCCCATCTCCCCGCTCGGAAATGGAACTACCGCCCGCCATTGACTGCTCTAGTGCCCCTTCGTCCTGCCCTGGTCCCTGATCGATGCCTCCAACACCAAAAGGATTAGCTGCCAGTTTCGCTCCAACAGGTTCGTCGCCCTCGGACGCTGGCCACTCACATCGGCCCTGCGTAGCGACTGCTCATTTTCACGTCTAGTGCCAGCCCGCTGTACGGAGCTGTAAGAGACGAGCGTCTCTTATTTGCTGCCTCGTCTCATTCGTCTTTCACGCCTACACCACACCTACGTGGCCCGCTCATTTCCCGAATGATCCTGGCCCTTTTGTTACATGTTACAAACGGCTGCAGCAAACGATCTGCCCGAGGGTGGGGAGCAGCCGCAGTCTGAGATCGTGGGAAACAACATGGGAGATGGCGATCGGGGTTTTTGCCCACATCTGCCTTTGCCATCACCCCAGAGGTTGTGTCCCGATCGCTAGCGAATGCAAGCGTCAGAGGCGTTGTGTGAAAGTCCAGGAGAGGGAGGGGCAAACGAAATGAGAAGATGAGAAAACATCACGCCCCAAGACCACAACGACCATACGAGACGGTCCATGTTCTCTCCCGCTGGAACTTGTGCCATCTGAGGGCTCGAAATATCCACACGCCCCCATCAAGCGGGCTCTCCGGCGGAGGGATGATCGCGAAGCGGCCAGTTATCCATGGACGGTGCCGTACCGAACAGAAGACGCTCTGGTCTTCTCGCCTCTCACATTTGGCGCCACGTCCGAGCGAACTGCATGTCTAGTGCGGCGAGACAGAACGGATCGATGAAGCAACGCACGTCTCCATTTTACTGGATCAGGGGCCGTTCTTTGGTCCCAGCTTTCGCTATTGTTGTATTCAGAGATGCAGGAACGCGAGCTGTAGATGGCTCTTGCGCCCTATCGCCGGCGGGCTCAAATTGTTTCTGATATCTCGGAGTATCCATTGTCATAGGCTTCAAGACGTTTGTGATGTACCCTGGAGAACGAGGTGCGAAAATTTTCCTTTTGTGTTTCTGGCAAAAGAAATTGCATGAGCCTGTCATTGCGGATACGAAACATTTTTCGACACTCTGAACACGTCTTCACCGGTCATGATGAATATGCTTGTCTAACATCACTTGATACGTATCCTTCAAATTTGTGACATCCCTCATTGAGTATGCTAACCGCCCGTCATCCATCCACACTGCTGATTTCAAGTGCGGGCCAACTTGACGTATAGGTCAGAGGCGCCTATATTGTTAGGAGTAAGGCCGAATAGTTTTCCTCCCTCAGACTTATCACATCATCGTTCAGCAAGCGTGGGTACGTACAAGTGAGTTTTTCATACCGTCTCCGTTTGTTACGTTGACGTATCTTCCCTCTTTTTTTCCGAGGCTTGCTTGCTACTTCTCGTCTCATCCTAGCAGAGTCTACCTGATGTTCTGTTGAGCACGTCATTCGTTGTAGAGTTACATGTACCATGATACCTTCAAAGGCATCTTGAAAAAGCGTTATAATGGTATGAGTATCAGGCAGCGTCCGCCAAGGCAATATTGCGGTGTGATTGCCGTACATTTGCATGCAAACTATCGACGCATGCTCCATAAGTGGCCATCACAATCCTGCAGGAGAAACATACCGCCACTCAATCATGCTGGCGGGTGCTTCAGCCGGGGTGGTAACATCGAAGAAGCTCCGGTCATGTCTCAAGGAGCTATTCCTACGAGGAATACCAGGCCGTGGTTTGACTATATGCGGAAAAACGTGTCAAGGAGACTCCATTCAGCTACCACTACAATATCATGACTGGACCTCCTTGTTTGACTTGTGTCATGCAGGAAGCAGTCGGCGAATTAGATTGATCTCGGCGCTGCACGAGTTCCATCGTGACGAGAGTCATTCATACTACCTGCCGCCCAGCAGGGTGTACGGCCGTCTTCATTGGCATACAGCCATGAGACGCTCAGCTGCGAGCTGTGCCCTCGTGTGAGTCATGAGTTGTGAGTTGTGAGATATATACTATACTCCCCTATCTCCCATTCGATCCGCTTCATCTGTGTGTATGTGGCGATGGCTTCAACGACCCAAGACTCCTGCCACTTATGTGTCGTATGTTTCCTCTGATACATCTACACCCCTCTCAAAAGACGACACATTTCTCTTTCTAGGGGCTAGACGGGTTCTATCTGCTCTTTAGATGTCGCTGCCCTGTCCTTGTCAATGCACCTCCAACCTCACTTCCGTCTCTGTTTCTCTCACCTACTTTACACTCGAAGTGACAAAACTCCCGCATCTTGCATGCTCAGTCTACGTGTGGCTACATACCTACCTATTCACACCAGGCTTGAGGTAGCAGGGGCGACTAGCGGCTCATCTTGTGATAGGACAAAAGGGCAACGCAGCGCAGAATGATGTTATCCCGCCTAAGAGTAAGGATGCGCATTAGGGGATCTAAGAAGCCCCGCGAATAACAGTCCAGAATCGCGCTCATCAAACCTCGCATTACGGCTTCCACTGCGGCCGATACGTTTGCGATGCCTCAAAGAAGGTGGTCTATCCCTGTCTCCTGCGCTCGGCTCTTGGACAAGCGGCCAACAAGCTCCGTATCACTTAGTTTCCTCTTCAATGACGGTGCATAAGGCTCCGCCAAGTGCCGCTGAAGCTCTGCCTGTCACACAGAAGCCCCCGAAACGACTGTGGCAACTACGCTAACACTGGGGGTTGCACTGGTTCTCTCTCTTCCTTCGGCGGTGCTGGTCGAGGTACGGAGTCCCAGTCTACAGCTGTTCCAAGTGGCTGTGATGAGGATAACAGCTGTAGCTCTACAGAGGATGCCTCATGGGAGTAATGAAGCTATGGATCGGGTTGACTGAAGCAGCTGCCATATACGACCCTGCCTCGGATCTGAACACGGGCAACATGGGCATCAGCGTCTTGAAAGCCACTGTCCCTTCTCCGCGCCCGCTTCGGGATTCCCTTGCATTACTTTAGTAGCCAATCTGCGTCTAAGCGGTGCATCCCCAAGCCTCATTCGGTAGCGGCGGCGCTTGAAAGGCTTCAACTTGGCAGTCAGGCTATCAGGAGACCCTGCCTCACTGGGCTTTCAGCATCGGGATGGGGAATCTCTGCAGGACTAGCTTCGCAGAGGCTGAAGTGGATGACACTTTTGGCAACCTGCATGCAAGCAGAGCGGCACATTTTTGCTCGACTTTCGCTTCTCTCTTCCAATTTGCCATTTTTGTCCTTGTCCTTCTTCCGCTCTGTCGCCGTCGCCGTCGCCTCTTCTCCCCTTCCGCGATCCCCACGTTCTCACCACTTTCTCATACGCGCGCTTCATGTAGCTTCTTTCATGTCCGTCCCTTGGTCTATCTCAGCCTCAGAACCCCTGTCTGGTGCCAAAGGCCGGATCTCAGGCACGGGGCTTCCGTGGCTTTTCCCCATTTCCAACATGTGGACTCCGACACTTACAGTCTAGGATGACCACCAGCGAATGAGCAATCCAAAGCGAGTCCACTTCATTACATTTGGCGGGCCTCCCATTGACGCCTTCCCCGCCTCTAGCACGGAACTACATCGCCTTTGATTTATAGCGATTACTGTTGTTGTCTCGAGCGGCTGATGGGGGTTTGTTGTGGCCAGCCAGCCAGCCTACATGGTAGTTGCGGCCTCACTAGACGAGCTACGAGACACGAGGGATCGTGTTGGATCAAGTCTAGCCACACATCGAGCTAGTCGATACGTAAGTTTTCAGCGCACGGCCATGACGAGCTACGAAATGTTGCATATGCATCATACTGATCAGTACATGAGCACTCCGTGGCCGGGCATGTTACATGCGCCCATGTAGGGGGTACTTGACTTTGGCCGCATCTACCAGATCGCTGGGCCTGCACGTCGATCTAAAAAGGACGTTGCCTTTGAAAGCCCCAAGTACTCTTTGGTACTCGTACTGAATGCCGCCCACATTCCGCAGAATGATGGTGTGGATGCCAACAGCTCAATCAGAACAAGAGATACGTTTAAGAGGCGTTATGCGTGTTTCATCGTATCGATCCGCTCTGATGGCTGTTGGCATGTCAATTTCACTCATAGTATTGATTGTCTTTGCCACCATGCGTCGAATCAATATGGTTGGTGCCGTAAATAATTTGCTTTCCGTGTTGCCTCGCCCGCGGGGGGGGGGGGGCCGGGGGGGGGGGGGGGGGGGGGGGGGGGGGGGGGGGGGGGGGGGGGGGGGGGGGG